>NW_028294328.1:0-51096 GCF_964341445.2 Mesoplodon mirus | reverse complement strand
AAAATGTGCACCTTACCTCGAGACTAGAGGTCACATTTAGTGGGCACCTTAGCTACAGTATGCTCCTGGGGGTGAGCTCCCCGGAAGGAATCGCAAGCACCTGGTTTCTTTTGGAAAAAGTCACCGCTCCTCAGAGGAATCTGTGGAGTGAATAGTAGCAGGCGGCTTGGAAGCTGCAACGAAGTGGCTTTCCAAAGGGGGAAAGTCGGGCTTCTCCCACATTCTCCCAGTGCCAACTTGAGCCCACGACGCATTTGCCAGCACTCGCTGACTGACACCTGGAGACTTTCAGCAACACTGGGCCTTTCTAGGATCCCACTTCGTTGGACGGGGGGTGTTCTGCGTGCCACGAGGAGCAGCACCCGCTTAATGACTTAGTCAGGCCGAGGGACCTTGCCTCGTCCAAATGCCTCAGAGTCGTACCGGCTTTTCTGTACTTTCTGTCAGGCTGCACCTGCAGTGTACCTTGCGTCACAATAGTGAGATGACAGGTTAAGGGTTGCCAGGATGCACTTTAGGCTCAGGGATTCTCTCAGTGCCGTTCGGAGGGCCTCCACAGAGGGAGAGCCACGCTGAATGTAATACTGGCCAAAACTTTGTCCCGGGGCTGCCTTACAGCTGTAGACATCAAGCTCTGCAAGCGAGAAGCAGTTCACTGCCCTTCGCTCTGCGTAGCAAGAGCTGACCCCAGCAGTCTGTCCTGTGTTGTGTGGCTCGGAAAACAAAACGGGGACTCCCAGCGCACATGCTCTCCCTCAGAAGGAATTCACACGCGACTCTCTTAGGCCTACGCAAAGCCGCAGAGGAGTTAAAGCACTCTATGGCGTCAGGGTTCATGGAGGTGGCTGCCCACCCAACTTGGCTGATAGGAAGCGCTCGCGCTTCCCTTGAGGCTAGGGGTCACTCTGACTTCACACTTTAGCTAGGGCAAGCGTGGGATGAGCTCCCAGCAAGGCACTGGAGACCACCTGGATTCGTAGGAGAAAACTCACTGTCTTCACTGAGGCACTCCTGGAGGTGACTAGAAGACGGGTAAGGGCAGTGTCTTTCAGTCAGCCTTGAGGCCGCCACTATCGACCTTTCAAATGGGGAAAAGACTGCCCTCTGCCAGGCTTCTCAATTACCAACTGGATCACCCAGCACATACACCCATCTTCTCTGACAATCCAAGGGAGACCCGTGGAACACAGTTCGGCCTTCTGCGATGAAACTTTTGGATGCAGTGTGTGCTGCATGTGGTGAACGGCACAAACCCCGAACTGCCCTCAGCAGGCCTACCTGGGTGACTTCGGATGTTCCCAATGCCTAGCAATGCTCGGGGTTACTCTCTGCATTACTTCGGGCTGGACCTAAAGTCCAGTTTCCGCATCACCTAGAGAGACGTCGAGCAGGAGTCCCCAAACCGAATTGGAGCCCCGGTGGTTTCTTTCAGGGCCGCTTAGTTTTCCTCAACGTGGCAGACCCGCAGGGAACGAAACCCTGCCAAGAACCGCGTTCCTGGGGCTGTTTCAAAGCTGTGGGACGCTCGCCTCAGAGAACACCTTAGTTCCCGGCCCTTCCAACTGCATAGGGAGGGATGTGCCCAGAGCTGTGTATCCCTTGCTTGTGCTCAGAAGGCTTTGGGTACGCAGTGTACTTCCTTGGAAAGAAGTGCCCACGTGAGAGTCTCGAGCGCTGTGAGGCATACTAAAGCTAAAGCCGTCCACTGACTAAGACCTCCTGGAAACCGGGGCGCCCCTATCTCTGGGAATGGGAAAATGTGCACCTTACCTCGAGACTAGAGGTCACATTTAGTGGGCACCTTAGCTACAGTATGCTCCTGGGGGTGAGCTCCCCGGAAGGAATCGCAAGCACCTGGTTTCTTTTGGAAAAAGTCACCGCTCCTCAGAGGAATCTGTGGAGTGAATAGTAGCAGGCGGCTTGGAAGCTGCAACGAAGTGGCTTTCCAAAGGGGGAAAGTCGGGCTTCTCCCACATTCTCCCAGTGCCAACTTGAGCCCACGACGCATTTGCCAGCACTCGCTGACTGACACCTGGAGACTTTCAGCAACACTGGGCCTTTCTAGGATCCCACTTCGTTGGACGGGGGGTGTTCTGCGTGCCACGAGGAGCAGCACCCGCTTAATGACTTAGTCAGGCCGAGGGGACCTTGCCTCGTCCAAATGCCTCAGAGTCGTACCGGCTTTTCTGTACTTTCTGTCAGGCTGCACCTGCAGTGTACCTTGCGTCACAATAGTGAGATGACAGGTTAAGGGTTGCCAGGATGCACTTTAGGCTCAGGGATTCTCTCAGTGCCGTTCGGAGGGCCTCCACAGAGGGAGAGCCACGCTGAATGTAATACTGGCCAAAACTTTGTCCCGGGGCTGCCTTACAGCTGTAGACATCAAGCTCTGCAAGCGAGAAGCAGTTCACTGCCCTTCGCTCTGCGTAGCAAGAGCTGACCCCAGCAGTCTGTCCTGTGTTGTGTGGCTCGGAAAAAAACGGGGACTCCCAGCGCACATGCTCTCCCTCAGAAGGAATTCACACGCGACTCTCTTAGGCCTACGCAAAGCCGCAGAGGAGTTAAAGCACTCTATGGCGTCAGGGTTCATGGAGGTGGCTGCCCACCCAACTTGGCTGATAGGAAGCGCTCGCGCTTCCCTTGAGGCTAGGGGTCACTCTGACTTCACACTTTAGCTAGGGCAAGCGTGGGATGAGCTCCCAGCAAGGCACTGGAGACCACCTGGATTCGTAGGAGAAAACTCACTGTCTTCACTGAGGCACTCCTGGAGGTGACTAGAAGACGGGTAAGGGCAGTGTCTTTCAGTCAGCCTTGAGGCCGCCACTATCGACCTTTCAAATGGGGAAAAGACTGCCCTCTGCCAGGCTTCTCAATTACCAACTGGATCACCCAGCACATACACCCATCTTCTCTGACAAAATCCAAGGGAGACCCGTGGAACACAGTTCGGCCTTCTGCGATGAAACTTTTGGATGCAGTGTGTGCTGCATGTGGTGAACGGCACAAACCCCGAACTGCCCTCAGCAGGCCTACCTGGGTGACTTCGGATGTTCCCAATGCCTAGCAATGCTCGGGGTTACTCTCTGCATTACTTCGGGCTGGACCTAAAGTCCAGTTTCCGCATCACCTAGAGAGACGTCGAGCAGGAGTCCCCAAACCGAATTGGAGCCCCGGTGGTTTCTTTCAGGGCCGCTTAGTTTTCCTCAACGTGGCAGACCCGCAGGGAACGAAACCCTGCCAAGAACCGCGTTCCTGGGGCTGTTTCAAAGCTGTGGGACGCTCGCCTCAGAGAACACCTTAGTTCCCGGCCCTTCCAACTGCATAGGGAGGGATGTGCCCAGAGCTGTGTATCCCTTGCTTGTGCTCAGAAGGCTTTGGGTACGCAGTGTACTTCCTTGGAAAGAAGTGCCCACGTGAGAGTCTCGAGCGCTGTGAGGCATACTAAAGCTAAAGCCGTCCACTGACTAAGACCTCCTGGAAACCGGGGCGCCCCTATCTCTGGGAATGGGAAAATGTGCACCTTACCTCGAGACTAGAGGTCACATTTAGTGGGCACCTTAGCTACAGTATGCTCCTGGGGGTGAGCTCCCCGGAAGGAATCGCAAGCACCTGGTTTCTTTTGGAAAAAGTCACCGCTCCTCAGAGGAATCTGTGGAGTGAATAGTAGCAGGCGGCTTGGAAGCTGCAACGAAGTGGCTTTCCAAAGGGGGAAAGTCGGGCTTCTCCCACATTCTCCCAGTGCCAACTTGAGCCCACGACGCATTTGCCAGCACTCGCTGACTGACACCTGGAGACTTTCAGCAACACTGGGCCTTTCTAGGATCCCACTTCGTTGGACGGGGGTGTTCTGCGTGCCACGAGGAGCAGCACCCGCTTAATGACTTAGTCAGGCCGAGGGGACCTTGCCTCGTCCAAATGCCTCAGAGTCGTACCGGCTTTTCTGTACTTTCTGTCAGGCTGCACCTGCAGTGTACCTTGCGTCACAATAGTGAGATGACAGGTTAAGGGTTGCCAGGATGCACTTTAGGCTCAGGGATTCTCTCAGTGCCGTTCGGAGGGCCTCCACAGAGGGAGAGCCACGCTGAATGTAATACTGGCCAAAACTTTGTCCCGGGGCTGCCTTACAGCTGTAGACATCAAGCTCTGCAAGCGAGAAGCAGTTCACTGCCCTTCGCTCTGCGTAGCAAGAGCTGACCCCAGCAGTCTGTCCTGTGTTGTGTGGCTCGGAAAACAAAACGGGGACTCCCAGCGCACATGCTCTCCCTCAGAAGGAATTCACACGCGACTCTCTTAGGCCTACGCAAAGCCGCAGAGGAGTTAAAGCACTCTATGGCGTCAGGGTTCATGGAGGTGGCTGCCCACCCAACTTGGCTGATAGGAAGCGCTCGCGCTTCCCTTGAGGCTAGGGGTCACTTTGACTTCACACTTTAGCTAGGGCAAGCGTGGGATGAGCTCCCAGCAAGGCACTGGAGACCACCTGGATTCGTAGGAGAAAACTCACTGTCTTCACTGAGGCACTCCTGGAGGTGACTAGAAGACGGGTAAGGGCAGTGTCTTTCAGTCAGCCTTGAGGCCGCCACTATCGACCTTTCAAATGGGGAAAAGACTGCCCTCTGCCAGGCTTCTCAATTACCAACTGGATCACCCAGCACACACACCCATCTTCTCTGACAATCCAAGGGAGACCCGTGGAACACAGTTCGGCCTTCTGCGATGAAACTTTTGGATGCAGTGTGTGCTGCATGTGGTGAACGGCACAAACCCGAACTGCCCTCAGCAGGCCTACCTGGGTGACTTCGGATGTTCCCAATGCCTAGCAATGCTCGGGGTTACTCTCTGCATTACTTCGGGCTGGACCTAAAGTCCAGTTTCCGCATCACCTAGAGAGACGTCGAGCAGGAGTCCCCAAACCGAATTGGAGCCCCGGTGGTTTCTTTCAGGGCCGCTTAGTTTTCCTCAACGTGGCAGACCCGCAGGGAACGAAACCCTGCCAAGAACCGCGTTCCTGGGGCTGTTTCAAAGCTGTGGGACGCTCGCCTCAGAGAACACCTTAGTTCCCGGCCCTTCCAACTGCATAGGGAGGGATGTGCCCAGAGCTGTGTATCCCTTGCTTGTGCTCAGAAGGCTTTGGGTACGCAGTGTACTTCCTTGGAAAGAAGTGCCCACGTGAGAGTCTCGAGCGCTGTGAGGCATACTAAAGCTAAAGCCGTCCACTGACTAAGACCTCCTGGAAACCGGGGCGCCCCTATCTCTGGGAATGGGAAAATGTGCACCTTACCTCGAGACTAGAGGTCACATTTAGTGGGCACCTTAGCTACAGTATGCTCCTGGGGGTGAGCTCCCCGGAAGGAATCGCAAGCACCTGGTTTCTTTTGGAAAAAGTCACCGCTCCTCAGAGGAATCTGTGGAGTGAATAGTAGCAGGCGGCTTGGAAGCTGCAACGAAGTGGCTTTCCAAAGGGGGAAAGTCGGGCTTCTCCCACATTCTCCCAGTGCCAACTTGAGCCCACGACGCATTTGCCAGCACTCGCTGACTGACACCTGGAGACTTTCAGCAACACTGGGCCTTTCTAGGATCCCACTTCGTTGGACGGGGGGTGTTCTGCGTGCCACGAGGAGCAGCACCCGCTTAATGACTTAGTCAGGCCGAGGGGACCTTGCCTCGTCCAAATGCCTCAGAGTCGTACCGGCTTTTCTGTACTTTCTGTCAGGCTGCACCTGCAGTGTACCTTGCGTCACAATAGTGAGATGACAGGTTAAGGGTTGCCAGGATGCACTTTAGGCTCAGGGATTCTCTCAGTGCCGTTCGGAGGGCCTCCACAGAGGGAGAGCCACGCTGAATGTAATACTGGCCAAAACTTTGTCCCGGGGCTGCCTTACAGCTGTAGACATCAAGCTCTGCAAGCGAGAAGCAGTTCACTGCCCTTCGCTCTGCGTAGCAAGAGCTGACCCCAGCAGTCTGTCCTGTGTTGTGTGGCTCGGAAAACAAAACGGGGACTCCCAGCGCACATGCTCTCCCTCGGAAGGAATTCACACGCGACTCTCTTAGGCCTACGCAAAGCCGCAGAGGAGTTAAAGCACTCTATGGCGTCAGGGTTCATGGAGGTGGCTGCCCACCCAACTTGGCTGATAGGAAGCGCTCGCGCTTCCCTTGAGGCTAGGGGTCACTTTGACTTCACACTTTAGCTAGGGCAAGCGTGGGATGAGCTCCCAGCAAGGCACTGGAGACCACCTGGATTCGTAGGAGAAAACTCACTGTCTTCACTGAGGCACTCCTGGAGGTGACTAGAAGACGGGTAAGGGCAGTGTCTTTCAGTCAGCCTTGAGGCCGCCACTATCGACCTTTCAAATGGGGAAAAGACTGCCCTCTGCCAGGCTTCTCAATTACCAACTGGATCACCCAGCACACACACCCATCTTCTCTGACAATCCAAGGGAGACCCGTGGAACACAGTTCGGCCTTCTGCGATGAAACTTTTGGATGCAGTGTGTGCTGCATGTGGTGAACGGCACAAACCCCGAACTGCCCTCAGCAGGCCTACCTGGGTGACTTCGGATGTTCCCAATGCCTAGCAATGCTCGGGGTTACTCTCTGCATTACTTCGGGCTGGACCTAAAGTCCAGTTTCCGCATCACCTAGAGAGACGTCGAGCAGGAGTCCCCAAACCGAATTGGAGCCCCGGTGGTTTCTTTCAGGGCCGCTTAGTTTTCCTCAACGTGGCAGACCCGCAGGGAACGAAACCCTGCCAAGAACCGCGTTCCTGGGGCTGTTTCAAAGCTGTGGGACGCTCGCCTCAGAGAACACCTTAGTTCCCGGCCCTTCCAACTGCATAGGGAGGGATGTGCCCAGAGCTGTGTATCCCTTGCTTGTGCTCAGAAGGCTTTGGGTACGCAGTGTACTTCCTTGGAAAGAAGTGCCCACGTGAGAGTCTCGAGCGCTGTGAGGCATACTAAAGCTAAAGCCGTCCACTGACTAAGACCTCCTGGAAACCGGGGCGCCCCTATCTCTGGGAATGGGAAAATGTGCACCTTACCTCGAGACTAGAGGTCACATTTAGTGGGCACCTTAGCTACAGTATGCTCCTGGGGGTGAGCTCCCCGGAAGGAATCGCAAGCACCTGGTTTCTTTTGGAAAAAGTCACCGCTCCTCAGAGGAATCTGTGGAGTGAATAGTAGCAGGCGGCTTGGAAGCTGCAACGAAGTGGCTTTCCAAAGGGGGAAAGTCGGGCTTCTCCCACATTCTCCCAGTGCCAACTTGAGCCCACGACGCATTTGCCAGCACTCGCTGACTGACACCTGGAGACTTTCAGCAACACTGGGCCTTTCTAGGATCCCACTTCGTTGGACGGGGGGTGTTCTGCGTGCCACGAGGAGCAGCACCCGCTTAATGACTTAGTCAGGCCGAGGGGACCTTGCCTCGTCCAAATGCCTCAGAGTCGTACCGGCTTTTCTGTACTTTCTGTCAGGCTGCACCTGCAGTGTACCTTGCGTCACAATAGTGAGATGACAGGTTAAGGGTTGCCAGGATGCACTTTAGGCTCAGGGATTCTCTCAGTGCCGTTCGGAGGGCCTCCACAGAGGGAGAGCCACGCTGAATGTAATACTGGCCAAAACTTTGTCCCGGGGCTGCCTTACAGCTGTAGACATCAAGCTCTGCAAGCGAGAAGCAGTTCACTGCCCTTCGCTCTGCGTAGCAAGAGCTGACCCCAGCAGTCTGTCCTGTGTTGTGTGGCTCGGAAAACAAAACGGGGACTCCCAGCGCACATGCTCTCCCTCGGAAGGAATTCACACGCGACTCTCTTAGGCCTACGCAAAGCCGCAGAGGAGTTAAAGCACTCTATGGCGTCAGGGTTCATGGAGGTGGCTGCCCACCCAACTTGGCTGATAGGAAGCGCTCGCGCTTCCCTTGAGGCTAGGGGTCACTTTGACTTCACACTTTAGCTAGGGCAAGCGTGGGATGAGCTCCCAGCAAGGCACTGGAGACCACCTGGATTCGTAGGAGAAAACTCACTGTCTTCACTGAGGCACTCCTGGAGGTGACTAGAAGACGGGTAAGGGCAGTGTCTTTCAGTCAGCCTTGAGGCCGCCACTATCGACCTTTCAAATGGGGAAAAGACTGCCCTCTGCCAGGCTTCTCAATTACCAACTGGATCACCCAGCACACACACCCATCTTCTCTGACAATCCAAGGGAGACCCGTGGAACACAGTTCGGCCTTCTGCGATGAAACTTTTGGATGCAGTGTGTGCTGCATGTGGTGAACGGCACAAACCCCGAACTGCCCTCAGCAGGCCTACCTGGGTGACTTCGGATGTTCCCAATGCCTAGCAATGCTCGGGGTTACTCTCTGCATTACTTCGGGCTGGACCTAAAGTCCAGTTTCCGCATCACCTAGAGAGACGTCGAGCAGGAGTCCCCAAACCGAATTGGAGCCCCGGTGGTTTCTTTCAGGGCCGCTTAGTTTTCCTCAACGTGGCAGACCCGCAGGGAACGAAACCCTGCCAAGAACCGCGTTCCTGGGGCTGTTTCAAAGCTGTGGGACGCTCGCCTCAGAGAACACCTTAGTTCCCGGCCCTTCCAACTGCATAGGGAGGGATGTGCCCAGAGCTGTGTATCCCTTGCTTGTGCTCAGAAGGCTTTGGGTACGCAGTGTACTTCCTTGGAAAGAAGTGCCCACGTGAGAGTCTCGAGCGCTGTGAGGCATACTAAAGCTAAAGCCGTCCACTGACTAAGACCTCCTGGAAACCGGGGCGCCCCTATCTCTGGGAATGGGAAAATGTGCACCTTACCTCGAGACTAGAGGTCACATTTAGTGGGCACCTTAGCTACAGTATGCTCCTGGGGGTGAGCTCCCCGGAAGGAATCGCAAGCACCTGGTTTCTTTTGGAAAAAGTCACCGCTCCTCAGAGGAATCTGTGGAGTGAATAGTAGCAGGCGGCTTGGAAGCTGCAACGAAGTGGCTTTCCAAAGGGGGAAAGTCGGGCTTCTCCCACATTCTCCCAGTGCCAACTTGAGCCCACGACGCATTTGCCAGCACTCGCTGACTGACACCTGGAGACTTTCAGCAACACTGGGCCTTTCTAGGATCCCACTTCGTTGGACGGGGGGTGTTCTGCGTGCCACGAGGAGCAGCACCCGCTTAATGACTTAGTCAGGCCGAGGGGACCTTGCCTCGTCCAAATGCCTCAGAGTCGTACCGGCTTTTCTGTACTTTCTGTCAGGCTGCACCTGCAGTGTACCTTGCGTCACAATAGTGAGATGACAGGTTAAGGGTTGCCAGGATGCACTTTAGGCTCAGGGATTCTCTCAGTGCCGTTCGGAGGGCCTCCACAGAGGGAGAGCCACGCTGAATGTAATACTGGCCAAAACTTTGTCCCGGGGCTGCCTTACAGCTGTAGACATCAAGCTCTGCAAGCGAGAAGCAGTTCACTGCCCTTCGCTCTGCGTAGCAAGAGCTGACCCCAGCAGTCTGTCCTGTGTTGTGTGGCTCGGAAAACAAAACGGGGACTCCCAGCGCACATGCTCTCCCTCGGAAGGAATTCACACGCGACTCTCTTAGGCCTACGCAAAGCCGCAGAGGAGTTAAAGCACTCTATGGCGTCAGGGTTCATGGAGGTGGCTGCCCACCCAACTTGGCTGATAGGAAGCGCTCGCGCTTCCCTTGAGGCTAGGGGTCACTTTGACTTCACACTTTAGCTAGGGCAAGCGTGGGATGAGCTCCCAGCAAGGCACTGGAGACCACCTGGATTCGTAGGAGAAAACTCACTGTCTTCACTGAGGCACTCCTGGAGGTGACTAGAAGACGGGTAAGGGCAGTGTCTTTCAGTCAGCCTTGAGGCCGCCACTATCGACCTTTCAAATGGGGAAAAGACTGCCCTCTGCCAGGCTTCTCAATTACCAACTGGATCACCCAGCACACACACCCATCTTCTCTGACAATCCAAGGGAGACCCGTGGAACACAGTTCGGCCTTCTGCGATGAAACTTTTGGATGCAGTGTGTGCTGCATGTGGTGAACGGCACAAACCCCGAACTGCCCTCAGCAGGCCTACCTGGGTGACTTCGGATGTTCCCAATGCCTAGCAATGCTCGGGGTTACTCTCTGCATTACTTCGGGCTGGACCTAAAGTCCAGTTTCCGCATCACCTAGAGAGACGTCGAGCAGGAGTCCCCAAACCGAATTGGAGCCCCGGTGGTTTCTTTCAGGGCCGCTTAGTTTTCCTCAACGTGGCAGACCCGCAGGGAACGAAACCCTGCCAAGAACCGCGTTCCTGGGGCTGTTTCAAAGCTGTGGGACGCTCGCCTCAGAGAACACCTTAGTTCCCGGCCCTTCCAACTGCATAGGGAGGGATGTGCCCAGAGCTGTGTATCCCTTGCTTGTGCTCAGAAGGCTTTGGGTACGCAGTGTACTTCCTTGGAAAGAAGTGCCCACGTGAGAGTCTCGAGCGCTGTGAGGCATACTAAAGCTAAAGCCGTCCACTGACTAAGACCTCCTGGAAACCGGGGCGCCCCTATCTCTGGGAATGGGAAAATGTGCACCTTACCTCGAGACTAGAGGTCACATTTAGTGGGCACCTTAGCTACAGTATGCTCCTGGGGGTGAGCTCCCCGGAAGGAATCGCAAGCACCTGGTTTCTTTTGGAAAAAGTCACCGCTCCTCAGAGGAATCTGTGGAGTGAATAGTAGCAGGCGGCTTGGAAGCTGCAACGAAGTGGCTTTCCAAAGGGGGAAAGTCGGGCTTCTCCCACATTCTCCCAGTGCCAACTTGAGCCCACGACGCATTTGCCAGCACTCGCTGACTGACACCTGGAGACTTTCAGCAACACTGGGCCTTTCTAGGATCCCACTTCGTTGGACGGGGGGTGTTCTGCGTGCCACGAGGAGCAGCACCCGCTTAATGACTTAGTCAGGCCGAGGGGACCTTGCCTCGTCCAAATGCCTCAGAGTCGTACCGGCTTTTCTGTACTTTCTGTCAGGCTGCACCTGCAGTGTACCTTGCGTCACAATAGTGAGATGACAGGTTAAGGGTTGCCAGGATGCACTTTAGGCTCAGGGATTCTCTCAGTGCCGTTCGGAGGGCCTCCACAGAGGGAGAGCCACGCTGAATGTAATACTGGCCAAAACTTTGTCCCGGGGCTGCCTTACAGCTGTAGACATCAAGCTCTGCAAGCGAGAAGCAGTTCACTGCCCTTCGCTCTGCGTAGCAAGAGCTGACCCCAGCAGTCTGTCCTGTGTTGTGTGGCTCGGAAAACAAAACGGGGACTCCCAGCGCACATGCTCTCCCTCGGAAGGAATTCACACGCGACTCTCTTAGGCCTACGCAAAGCCGCAGAGGAGTTAAAGCACTCTATGGCGTCAGGGTTCATGGAGGTGGCTGCCCACCCAACTTGGCTGATAGGAAGCGCTCGCGCTTCCCTTGAGGCTAGGGGTCACTTTGACTTCACACTTTAGCTAGGGCAAGCGTGGGATGAGCTCCCAGCAAGGCACTGGAGACCACCTGGATTCGTAGGAGAAAACTCACTGTCTTCACTGAGGCACTCCTGGAGGTGACTAGAAGACGGGTAAGGGCAGTGTCTTTCAGTCAGCCTTGAGGCCGCCACTATCGACCTTTCAAATGGGGAAAAGACTGCCCTCTGCCAGGCTTCTCAATTACCAACTGGATCACCCAGCACACACACCCATCTTCTCTGACAATCCAAGGGAGACCCGTGGAACACAGTTCGGCCTTCTGCGATGAAACTTTTGGATGCAGTGTGTGCTGCATGTGGTGAACGGCACAAACCCCGAACTGCCCTCAGCAGGCCTACCTGGGTGACTTCGGATGTTCCCAATGCCTAGCAATGCTCGGGGTTACTCTCTGCATTACTTCGGGCTGGACCTAAAGTCCAGTTTCCGCATCACCTAGAGAGACGTCGAGCAGGAGTCCCCAAACCGAATTGGAGCCCCGGTGGTTTCTTTCAGGGCCGCTTAGTTTTCCTCAACGTGGCAGACCCGCAGGGAACGAAACCCTGCCAAGAACCGCGTTCCTGGGGCTGTTTCAAAGCTGTGGGACGCTCGCCTCAGAGAACACCTTAGTTCCCGGCCCTTCCAACTGCATAGGGAGGGATGTGCCCAGAGCTGTGTATCCCTTGCTTGTGCTCAGAAGGCTTTGGGTACGCAGTGTACTTCCTTGGAAAGAAGTGCCCACGTGAGAGTCTCGAGCGCTGTGAGGCATACTAAAGCTAAAGCCGTCCACTGACTAAGACCTCCTGGAAACCGGGGCGCCCCTATCTCTGGGAATGGGAAAATGTGCACCTTACCTCGAGACTAGAGGTCACATTTAGTGGGCACCTTAGCTACAGTATGCTCCTGGGGGTGAGCTCCCCGGAAGGAATCGCAAGCACCTGGTTTCTTTTGGAAAAAGTCACCGCTCCTCAGAGGAATCTGTGGAGTGAATAGTAGCAGGCGGCTTGGAAGCTGCAACGAAGTGGCTTTCCAAAGGGGGAAAGTCGGGCTTCTCCCACATTCTCCCAGTGCCAACTTGAGCCCACGACGCATTTGCCAGCACTCGCTGACTGACACCTGGAGACTTTCAGCAACACTGGGCCTTTCTAGGATCCCACTTCGTTGGACGGGGGGTGTTCTGCGTGCCACGAGGAGCAGCACCCGCTTAATGACTTAGTCAGGCCGAGGGGACCTTGCCTCGTCCAAATGCCTCAGAGTCGTACCGGCTTTTCTGTACTTTCTGTCAGGCTGCACCTGCAGTGTACCTTGCGTCACAATAGTGAGATGACAGGTTAAGGGTTGCCAGGATGCACTTTAGGCTCAGGGATTCTCTCAGTGCCGTTCGGAGGGCCTCCACAGAGGGAGAGCCACGCTGAATGTAATACTGGCCAAAACTTTGTCCCGGGGCTGCCTTACAGCTGTAGACATCAAGCTCTGCAAGCGAGAAGCAGTTCACTGCCCTTCGCTCTGCGTAGCAAGAGCTGACCCCAGCAGTCTGTCCTGTGTTGTGTGGCTCGGAAAACAAAACGGGGACTCCCAGCGCACATGCTCTCCCTCGGAAGGAATTCACACGCGACTCTCTTAGGCCTACGCAAAGCCGCAGAGGAGTTAAAGCACTCTATGGCGTCAGGGTTCATGGAGGTGGCTGCCCACCCAACTTGGCTGATAGGAAGCGCTCGCGCTTCCCTTGAGGCTAGGGGTCACTTTGACTTCACACTTTAGCTAGGGCAAGCGTGGGATGAGCTCCCAGCAAGGCACTGGAGACCACCTGGATTCGTAGGAGAAAACTCACTGTCTTCACTGAGGCACTCCTGGAGGTGACTAGAAGACGGGTAAGGGCAGTGTCTTTCAGTCAGCCTTGAGGCCGCCACTATCGACCTTTCAAATGGGGAAAAGACTGCCCTCTGCCAGGCTTCTCAATTACCAACTGGATCACCCAGCACACACACCCATCTTCTCTGACAATCCAAGGGAGACCCGTGGAACACAGTTCGGCCTTCTGCGATGAAACTTTTGGATGCAGTGTGTGCTGCATGTGGTGAACGGCACAAACCCCGAACTGCCCTCAGCAGGCCTACCTGGGTGACTTCGGATGTTCCCAATGCCTAGCAATGCTCGGGGTTACTCTCTGCATTACTTCGGGCTGGACCTAAAGTCCAGTTTCCGCATCACCTAGAGAGACGTCGAGCAGGAGTCCCCAAACCGAATTGGAGCCCCGGTGGTTTCTTTCAGGGCCGCTTAGTTTTCCTCAACGTGGCAGACCCGCAGGGAACGAAACCCTGCCAAGAACCGCGTTCCTGGGGCTGTTTCAAAGCTGTGGGACGCTCGCCTCAGAGAACACCTTAGTTCCCGGCCCTTCCAACTGCATAGGGAGGGATGTGCCCAGAGCTGTGTATCCCTTGCTTGTGCTCAGAAGGCTTTGGGTACGCAGTGTACTTCCTTGGAAAGAAGTGCCCACGTGAGAGTCTCGAGCGCTGTGAGGCATACTAAAGCTAAAGCCGTCCACTGACTAAGACCTCCTGGAAACCGGGGCGCCCCTATCTCTGGGAATGGGAAAATGTGCACCTTACCTCGAGACTAGAGGTCACATTTAGTGGGCACCTTAGCTACAGTATGCTCCTGGGGGTGAGCTCCCCGGAAGGAATCGCAAGCACCTGGTTTCTTTTGGAAAAAGTCACCGCTCCTCAGAGGAATCTGTGGAGTGAATAGTAGCAGGCGGCTTGGAAGCTGCAACGAAGTGGCTTTCCAAAGGGGGAAAGTCGGGCTTCTCCCACATTCTCCCAGTGCCAACTTGAGCCCACGACGCATTTGCCAGCACTCGCTGACTGACACCTGGAGACTTTCAGCAACACTGGGCCTTTCTAGGATCCCACTTCGTTGGACGGGGGGTGTTCTGCGTGCCACGAGGAGCAGCACCCGCTTAATGACTTAGTCAGGCCGAGGGGACCTTGCCTCGTCCAAATGCCTCAGAGTCGTACCGGCTTTTCTGTACTTTCTGTCAGGCTGCACCTGCAGTGTACCTTGCGTCACAATAGTGAGATGACAGGTTAAGGGTTGCCAGGATGCACTTTAGGCTCAGGGATTCTCTCAGTGCCGTTCGGAGGGCCTCCACAGAGGGAGAGCCACGCTGAATGTAATACTGGCCAAAACTTTGTCCCGGGGCTGCCTTACAGCTGTAGACATCAAGCTCTGCAAGCGAGAAGCAGTTCACTGCCCTTCGCTCTGCGTAGCAAGAGCTGACCCCAGCAGTCTGTCCTGTGTTGTGTGGCTCGGAAAACAAAACGGGGACTCCCAGCGCACATGCTCTCCCTCAGAAGGAATTCACACGCGACTCTCTTAGGCCTACGCAAAGCCGCAGAGGAGTTAAAGCACTCTATGGCGTCAGGGTTCATGGAGGTGGCTGCCCACCCAACTTGGCTGATAGGAAGCGCTCGCGCTTCCCTTGAGGCTAGGGGTCACTTTGACTTCACACTTTAGCTAGGGCAAGCGTGGGATGAGCTCCCAGCAAGGCACTGGAGACCACCTGGATTCGTAGGAGAAAACTCACTGTCTTCACTGAGGCACTCCTGGAGGTGACTAGAAGACGGGTAAGGGCAGTGTCTTTCAGTCAGCCTTGAGGCCGCCACTATCGACCTTTCAAATGGGGAAAAGACTGCCCTCTGCCAGGCTTCTCAATTACCAACTGGATCACCCAGCACACACACCCATCTTCTCTGACAATCCAAGGGAGACCCGTGGAACACAGTTCGGCCTTCTGCGATGAAACTTTTGGATGCAGTGTGTGCTGCATGTGGTGAACGGCACAAACCCCGAACTGCCCTCAGCAGGCCTACCTGGGTGACTTCGGATGTTCCCAATGCCTAGCAATGCTCGGGGTTACTCTCTGCATTACTTCGGGCTGGACCTAAAGTCCAGTTTCCGCATCACCTAGAGAGACGTCGAGCAGGAGTCCCCAAACCGAATTGGAGCCCCGGTGGTTTCTTTCAGGGCCGCTTAGTTTTCCTCAACGTGGCAGACCCGCAGGGAACGAAACCCTGCCAAGAACCGCGTTCCTGGGGCTGTTTCAAAGCTGTGGGACGCTCGCCTCAGAGAACACCTTAGTTCCCGGCCCTTCCAACTGCATAGGGAGGGATGTGCCCAGAGCTGTGTATCCCTTGCTTGTGCTCAGAAGGCTTTGGGTGCGCAGTGTACTTCCTTGGAAAGAAGTGCCCACGTGAGAGTCTCGAGCGCTGTGAGGCATACTAAAGCTAAAGCCGTCCACTGACTAAGACCTCCTGGAAACCGGGGCGCCCCTATCTCTGGGAATGGGAAAATGTGCACCTTACCTCGAGACTAGAGGTCACATTTAGTGGGCACCTTAGCTACAGTATGCTCCTGGGGGTGAGCTCCCCGGAAGGAATCGCAAGCACCTGGTTTCTTTTGGAAAAAGTCACCGCTCCTCAGAGGAATCTGTGGAGTGAATAGTAGCAGGCGGCTTGGAAGCTGCAACGAAGTGGCTTTCCAAAGGGGGAAAGTCGGGCTTCTCCCACATTCTCCCAGTGCCAACTTGAGCCCACGACGCATTTGCCAGCACTCGCTGACTGACACCTGGAGACTTTCAGCAACACTGGGCCTTTCTAGGATCCCACTTCGTTGGACGGGGGGTGTTCTGCGTGCCACGAGGAGCAGCACCCGCTTAATGACTTAGTCAGGCCGAGGGGACCTTGCCTCGTCCAAATGCCTCAGAGTCGTACCGGCTTTTCTGTACTTTCTGTCAGGCTGCACCTGCAGTGTACCTTGCGTCACAATAGTGAGATGACAGGTTAAGGGTTGCCAGGATGCACTTTAGGCTCAGGGATTCTCTCAGTGCCGTTCGGAGGGCCTCCACAGAGGGAGAGCCACGCTGAATGTAATACTGGCCAAAACTTTGTCCCGGGGCTGCCTTACAGCTGTAGACATCAAGCTCTGCAAGCGAGAAGCAGTTCACTGCCCTTCGCTCTGCGTAGCAAGAGCTGACCCCAGCAGTCTGTCCTGTGTTGTGTGGCTCGGAAAACAAAACGGGGACTCCCAGCGCACATGCTCTCCCTCAGAAGGAATTCACACGCGACTCTCTTAGGCCTACGCAAAGCCGCAGAGGAGTTAAAGCACTCTATGGCGTCAGGGTTCATGGAGGTGGCTGCCCACCCAACTTGGCTGATAGGAAGCGCTCGCGCTTCCCTTGAGGCTAGGGGTCACTTTGACTTCACACTTTAGCTAGGGCAAGCGTGGGATGAGCTCCCAGCAAGGCACTGGAGACCACCTGGATTCGTAGGAGAAAACTCACTGTCTTCACTGAGGCACTCCTGGAGGTGACTAGAAGACGGGTAAGGGCAGTGTCTTTCAGTCAGCCTTGAGGCCGCCACTATCGACCTTTCAAATGGGGAAAAGACTGCCCTCTGCCAGGCTTCTCAATTACCAACTGGATCACCCAGCACACACACCCATCTTCTCTGACAATCCAAGGGAGACCCGTGGAACACAGTTCGGCCTTCTGCGATGAAACTTTTGGATGCAGTGTGTGCTGCATGTGGTGAACGGCACAAACCCCGAACTGCCCTCAGCAGGCCTACCTGGGTGACTTCGGATGTTCCCAATGCCTAGCAATGCTCGGGGTTACTCTCTGCATTACTTCGGGCTGGACCTAAAGTCCAGTTTCCGCATCACCTAGAGAGACGTCGAGCAGGAGTCCCCAAACCGAATTGGAGCCCCGGTGGTTTCTTTCAGGGCCGCTTAGTTTTCCTCAACGTGGCAGACCCGCAGGGAACGAAACCCTGCCAAGAACCGCGTTCCTGGGGCTGTTTCAAAGCTGTGGGACGCTCGCCTCAGAGAACACCTTAGTTCCCGGCCCTTCCAACTGCATAGGGAGGGATGTGCCCAGAGCTGTGTATCCCTTGCTTGTGCTCAGAAGGCTTTGGGTGCGCAGTGTACTTCCTTGGAAAGAAGTGCCCACGTGAGAGTCTCGAGCGCTGTGAGGCATACTAAAGCTAAAGCCGTCCACTGACTAAGACCTCCTGGAAACCGGGGCGCCCCTATCTCTGGGAATGGGAAAATGTGCACCTTACCTCGAGACTAGAGGTCACATTTAGTGGGCACCTTAGCTACAGTATGCTCCTGGGGGTGAGCTCCCCGGAAGGAATCGCAAGCACCTGGTTTCTTTTGGAAAAAGTCACCGCTCCTCAGAGGAATCTGTGGAGTGAATAGTAGCAGGCGGCTTGGAAGCTGCAACGAAGTGGCTTTCCAAAGGGGGAAAGTCGGGCTTCTCCCACATTCTCCCAGTGCCAACTTGAGCCCACGACGCATTTGCCAGCACTCGCTGACTGACACCTGGAGACTTTCAGCAACACTGGGCCTTTCTAGGATCCCACTTCGTTGGACGGGGGGTGTTCTGCGTGCCACGAGGAGCAGCACCCGCTTAATGACTTAGTCAGGCCGAGGGGACCTTGCCTCGTCCAAATGCCTCAGAGTCGTACCGGCTTTTCTGTACTTTCTGTCAGGCTGCACCTGCAGTGTACCTTGCGTCACAATAGTGAGATGACAGGTTAAGGGTTGCCAGGATGCACTTTAGGCTCAGGGATTCTCTCAGTGCCGTTCGGAGGGCCTCCACAGAGGGAGAGCCACGCTGAATGTAATACTGGCCAAAACTTTGTCCCGGGGCTGCCTTACAGCTGTAGACATCAAGCTCTGCAAGCGAGAAGCAGTTCACTGCCCTTCGCTCTGCGTAGCAAGAGCTGACCCCAGCAGTCTGTCCTGTGTTGTGTGGCTCGGAAAACAAAACGGGGACTCCCAGCGCACATGCTCTCCCTCAGAAGGAATTCACACGCGACTCTCTTAGGCCTACGCAAAGCCGCAGAGGAGTTAAAGCACTCTATGGCGTCAGGGTTCATGGAGGTGGCTGCCCACCCAACTTGGCTGATAGGAAGCGCTCGCGCTTCCCTTGAGGCTAGGGGTCACTTTGACTTCACACTTTAGCTAGGGCAAGCGTGGGATGAGCTCCCAGCAAGGCACTGGAGACCACCTGGATTCGTAGGAGAAAACTCACTGTCTTCACTGAGGCACTCCTGGAGGTGACTAGAAGACGGGTAAGGGCAGTGTCTTTCAGTCAGCCTTGAGGCCGCCACTATCGACCTTTCAAATGGGGAAAAGACTGCCCTCTGCCAGGCTTCTCAATTACCAACTGGATCACCCAGCACACACACCCATCTTCTCTGACAATCCAAGGGAGACCCGTGGAACACAGTTCGGCCTTCTGCGATGAAACTTTTGGATGCAGTGTGTGCTGCATGTGGTGAACGGCACAAACCCCGAACTGCCCTCAGCAGGCCTACCTGGGTGACTTCGGATGTTCCCAATGCCTAGCAATGCTCGGGGTTACTCTCTGCATTACTTCGGGCTGGACCTAAAGTCCAGTTTCCGCATCACCTAGAGAGACGTCGAGCAGGAGTCCCCAAACCGAATTGGAGCCCCGGTGGTTTCTTTCAGGGCCGCTTAGTTTTCCTCAACGTGGCAGACCCGCAGGGAACGAAACCCTGCCAAGAACCGCGTTCCTGGGGCTGTTTCAAAGCTGTGGGACGCTCGCCTCAGAGAACACCTTAGTTCCCGGCCCTTCCAACTGCATAGGGAGGGATGTGCCCAGAGCTGTGTATCCCTTGCTTGTGCTCAGAAGGCTTTGGGTGCGCAGTGTACTTCCTTGGAAAGAAGTGCCCACGTGAGAGTCTCGAGCGCTGTGAGGCATACTAAAGCTAAAGCCGTCCACTGACTAAGACCTCCTGGAAACCGGGGCGCCCCTATCTCTGGGAATGGGAAAATGTGCACCTTACCTCGAGACTAGAGGTCACATTTAGTGGGCACCTTAGCTACAGTATGCTCCTGGGGGTGAGCTCCCCGGAAGGAATCGCAAGCACCTGGTTTCTTTTGGAAAAAGTCACCGCTCCTCAGAGGAATCTGTGGAGTGAATAGTAGCAGGCGGCTTGGAAGCTGCAACGAAGTGGCTTTCCAAAGGGGGAAAGTCGGGCTTCTCCCACATTCTCCCAGTGCCAACTTGAGCCCACGACGCATTTGCCAGCACTCGCTGACTGACACCTGGAGACTTTCAGCAACACTGGGCCTTTCTAGGATCCCACTTCGTTGGACGGGGGGTGTTCTGCGTGCCACGAGGAGCAGCACCCGCTTAATGACTTAGTCAGGCCGAGGGGACCTTGCCTCGTCCAAATGCCTCAGAGTCGTACCGGCTTTTCTGTACTTTCTGTCAGGCTGCACCTGCAGTGTACCCTGCGTCACAATAGTGAGATGACAGGTTAAGGGTTGCCAGGATGCACTTTAGGCTCAGGGATTCTCTCAGTGCCGTTCGGAGGGCCTCCACAGAGGGAGAGCCACGCTGAATGTAATACTGGCCAAAACTTTGTCCCGGGGCTGCCTTACAGCTGTAGACATCAAGCTCTGCAAGCGAGAAGCAGTTCACTGCCCTTCGCTCTGCGTAGCAAGAGCTGACCCCAGCAGTCTGTCCTGTGTTGTGTGGCTCGGAAAACAAAACGGGGACTCCCAGCGCACATGCTCTCCCTCAGAAGGAATTCACACGCGACTCTCTTAGGCCTACGCAAAGCCGCAGAGGAGTTAAAGCACTCTATGGCGTCAGGGTTCATGGAGGTGGCTGCCCACCCAACTTGGCTGATAGGAAGCGCTCGCGCTTCCCTTGAGGCTAGGGGTCACTTTGACTTCACACTTTAGCTAGGGCAAGCGTGGGATGAGCTCCCAGCAAGGCACTGGAGACCACCTGGATTCGTAGGAGAAAACTCACTGTCTTCACTGAGGCACTCCTGGAGGTGACTAGAAGACGGGTAAGGGCAGTGTCTTTCAGTCAGCCTTGAGGCCGCCACTATCGACCTTTCAAATGGGGAAAAGACTGCCCTCTGCCAGGCTTCTCAATTACCAACTGGATCACCCAGCACACACACCCATCTTCTCTGACAATCCAAGGGAGACCCGTGGAACACAGTTCGGCCTTCTGCGATGAAACTTTTGGATGCAGTGTGTGCTGCATGTGGTGAACGGCACAAACCCCGAACTGCCCTCAGCAGGCCTACCTGGGTGACTTCGGATGTTCCCAATGCCTAGCAATGCTCGGGGTTACTCTCTGCATTACTTCGGGCTGGACCTAAAGTCCAGTTTCCGCATCACCTAGAGAGACGTCGAGCAGGAGTCCCCAAACCGAATTGGAGCCCCGGTGGTTTCTTTCAGGGCCGCTTAGTTTTCCTCAACGTGGCAGACCCGCAGGGAACGAAACCCTGCCAAGAACCGCGTTCCTGGGGCTGTTTCAAAGCTGTGGGACGCTCGCCTCAGAGAACACCTTAGTTCCCGGCCCTTCCAACTGCATAGGGAGGGATGTGCCCAGAGCTGTGTATCCCTTGCTTGTGCTCAGAAGGCTTTGGGTACGCAGTGTACTTCCTTGGAAAGAAGTGCCCACGTGAGAGTCTCGAGCGCTGTGAGGCATACTAAAGCTAAAGCCGTCCACTGACTAAGACCTCCTGGAAACCGGGGCGCCCCTATCTCTGGGAATGGGAAAATGTGCACCTTACCTCGAGACTAGAGGTCACATTTAGTGGGCACCTTAGCTACAGTATGCTCCTGGGGGTGAGCTCCCCGGAAGGAATCGCAAGCACCTGGTTTCTTTTGGAAAAAGTCACCGCTCCTCAGAGGAATCTGTGGAGTGAATAGTAGCAGGCGGCTTGGAAGCTGCAACGAAGTGGCTTTCCAAAGGGGGAAAGTCGGGCTTCTCCCACATTCTCCCAGTGCCAACTTGAGCCCACGACGCATTTGCCAGCACTCGCTGACTGACACCTGGAGACTTTCAGCAACACTGGGCCTTTCTAGGATCCCACTTCGTTGGACGGGGGGTGTTCTGCGTGCCACGAGGAGCAGCACCCGCTTAATGACTTAGTCAGGCCGAGGGGACCTTGCCTCGTCCAAATGCCTCAGAGTCGTACCGGCTTTTCTGTACTTTCTGTCAGGCTGCACCTGCAGTGTACCCTGCGTCACAATAGTGAGATGACAGGTTAAGGGTTGCCAGGATGCACTTTAGGCTCAGGGATTCTCTCAGTGCCGTTCGGAGGGCCTCCACAGAGGGAGAGCCACGCTGAATGTAATACTGGCCAAAACTTTGTCCCGGGGCTGCCTTACAGCTGTAGACATCAAGCTCTGCAAGCGAGAAGCAGTTCACTGCCCTTCGCTCTGCGTAGCAAGAGCTGACCCCAGCAGTCTGTCCTGTGTTGTGTGGCTCGGAAAACAAAACGGGGACTCCCAGCGCACATGCTCTCCCTCAGAAGGAATTCACACGCGACTCTCTTAGGCCTACGCAAAGCCGCAGAGGAGTTAAAGCACTCTATGGCGTCAGGGTTCATGGAGGTGGCTGCCCACCCAACTTGGCTGATAGGAAGCGCTCGCGCTTCCCTTGAGGCTAGGGGTCACTTTGACTTCACACTTTAGCTAGGGCAAGCGTGGGATGAGCTCCCAGCAAGGCACTGGAGACCACCTGGATTCGTAGGAGAAAACTCACTGTCTTCACTGAGGCACTCCTGGAGGTGACTAGAAGACGGGTAAGGGCAGTGTCTTTCAGTCAGCCTTGAGGCCGCCACTATCGACCTTTCAAATGGGGAAAAGACTGCCCTCTGCCAGGCTTCTCAATTACCAACTGGATCACCCAGCACACACACCCATCTTCTCTGACAATCCAAGGGAGACCCGTGGAACACAGTTCGGCCTTCTGCGATGAAACTTTTGGATGCAGTGTGTGCTGCATGTGGTGAACGGCACAAACCCCGAACTGCCCTCAGCAGGCCTACCTGGGTGACTTCGGATGTTCCCAATGCCTAGCAATGCTCGGGGTTACTCTCTGCATTACTTCGGGCTGGACCTAAAGTCCAGTTTCCGCATCACCTAGAGAGACGTCGAGCAGGAGTCCCCAAACCGAATTGGAGCCCCGGTGGTTTCTTTCAGGGCCGCTTAGTTTTCCTCAACGTGGCAGACCCGCAGGGAACGAAACCCTGCCAAGAACCGCGTTCCTGGGGCTGTTTCAAAGCTGTGGGACGCTCGCCTCAGAGAACACCTTAGTTCCCGGCCCTTCCAACTGCATAGGGAGGGATGTGCCCAGAGCTGTGTATCCCTTGCTTGTGCTCAGAAGGCTTTGGGTACGCAGTGTACTTCCTTGGAAAGAAGTGCCCACGTGAGAGTCTCGAGCGCTGTGAGGCATACTAAAGCTAAAGCCGTCCACTGACTAAGACCTCCTGGAAACCGGGGCGCCCCTATCTCTGGGAATGGGAAAATGTGCACCTTACCTCGAGACTAGAGGTCACATTTAGTGGGCACCTTAGCTACAGTATGCTCCTGGGGGTGAGCTCCCCGGAAGGAATCGCAAGCACCTGGTTTCTTTTGGAAAAAGTCACCGCTCCTCAGAGGAATCTGTGGAGTGAATAGTAGCAGGCGGCTTGGAAGCTGCAACGAAGTGGCTTTCCAAAGGGGGAAAGTCGGGCTTCTCCCACATTCTCCCAGTGCCAACTTGAGCCCACGACGCATTTGCCAGCACTCGCTGACTGACACCTGGAGACTTTCAGCAACACTGGGCCTTTCTAGGATCCCACTTCGTTGGACGGGGGGTGTTCTGCGTGCCACGAGGAGCAGCACCCGCTTAATGACTTAGTCAGGCCGAGGGGACCTTGCCTCGTCCAAATGCCTCAGAGTCGTACCGGCTTTTCTGTACTTTCTGTCAGGCTGCACCTGCAGTGTACCCTGCGTCACAATAGTGAGATGACAGGTTAAGGGTTGCCAGGATGCACTTTAGGCTCAGGGATTCTCTCAGTGCCGTTCGGAGGGCCTCCACAGAGGGAGAGCCACGCTGAATGTAATACTGGCCAAAACTTTGTCCCGGGGCTGCCTTACAGCTGTAGACATCAAGCTCTGCAAGCGAGAAGCAGTTCACTGCCCTTCGCTCTGCGTAGCAAGAGCTGACCCCAGCAGTCTGTCCTGTGTTGTGTGGCTCGGAAAACAAAACGGGGACTCCCAGCGCACATGCTCTCCCTCAGAAGGAATTCACACGCGACTCTCTTAGGCCTACGCAAAGCCGCAGAGGAGTTAAAGCACTCTATGGCGTCAGGGTTCATGGAGGTGGCTGCCCACCCAACTTGGCTGATAGGAAGCGCTCGCGCTTCCCTTGAGGCTAGGGGTCACTTTGACTTCACACTTTAGCTAGGGCAAGCGTGGGATGAGCTCCCAGCAAGGCACTGGAGACCACCTGGATTCGTAGGAGAAAACTCACTGTCTTCACTGAGGCACTCCTGGAGGTGACTAGAAGACGGGTAAGGGCAGTGTCTTTCAGTCAGCCTTGAGGCCGCCACTATCGACCTTTCAAATGGGGAAAAGACTGCCCTCTGCCAGGCTTCTCAATTACCAACTGGATCACCCAGCACACACACCCATCTTCTCTGACAATCCAAGGGAGACCCGTGGAACACAGTTCGGCCTTCTGCGATGAAACTTTTGGATGCAGTGTGTGCTGCATGTGGTGAACGGCACAAACCCCGAACTGCCCTCAGCAGGCCTACCTGGGTGACTTCGGATGTTCCCAATGCCTAGCAATGCTCGGGGTTACTCTCTGCATTACTTCGGGCTGGACCTAAAGTCCAGTTTCCGCATCACCTAGAGAGACGTCGAGCAGGAGTCCCCAAACCGAATTGGAGCCCCGGTGGTTTCTTTCAGGGCCGCTTAGTTTTCCTCAACGTGGCAGACCCGCAGGGAACGAAACCCTGCCAAGAACCGCGTTCCTGGGGCTGTTTCAAAGCTGTGGGACGCTCGCCTCAGAGAACACCTTAGTTCCCGGCCCTTCCAACTGCATAGGGAGGGATGTGCCCAGAGCTGTGTATCCCTTGCTTGTGCTCAGAAGGCTTTGGGTACGCAGTGTACTTCCTTGGAAAGAAGTGCCCACGTGAGAGTCTCGAGCGCTGTGAGGCATACTAAAGCTAAAGCCGTCCACTGACTAAGACCTCCTGGAAACCGGGGCGCCCCTATCTCTGGGAATGGGAAAATGTGCACCTTACCTCGAGACTAGAGGTCACATTTAGTGGGCACCTTAGCTACAGTATGCTCCTGGGGGTGAGCTCCCCGGAAGGAATCGCAAGCACCTGGTTTCTTTTGGAAAAAGTCACCGCTCCTCAGAGGAATCTGTGGAGTGAATAGTAGCAGGCGGCTTGGAAGCTGCAACGAAGTGGCTTTCCAAAGGGGGAAAGTCGGGCTTCTCCCACATTCTCCCAGTGCCAACTTGAGCCCACGACGCATTTGCCAGCACTCGCTGACTGACACCTGGAGACTTTCAGCAACACTGGGCCTTTCTAGGATCCCACTTCGTTGGACGGGGGGTGTTCTGCGTGCCACGAGGAGCAGCACCCGCTTAATGACTTAGTCAGGCCGAGGGGACCTTGCCTCGTCCAAATGCCTCAGAGTCGTACCGGCTTTTCTGTACTTTCTGTCAGGCTGCACCTGCAGTGTACCTTGCGTCACAATAGTGAGATGACAGGTTAAGGGTTGCCAGGATGCACTTTAGGCTCAGGGATTCTCTCAGTGCCGTTCGGAGGGCCTCCACAGAGGGAGAGCCACGCTGAATGTAATACTGGCCAAAACTTTGTCCCGGGGCTGCCTTACAGCTGTAGACATCAAGCTCTGCAAGCGAGAAGCAGTTCACTGCCCTTCGCTCTGCGTAGCAAGAGCTGACCCCAGCAGTCTGTCCTGTGTTGTGTGGCTCGGAAAACAAAACGGGGACTCCCAGCGCACATGCTCTCCCTCAGAAGGAATTCACACGCGACTCTCTTAGGCCTACGCAAAGCCGCAGAGGAGTTAAAGCACTCTATGGCGTCAGGGTTCATGGAGGTGGCTGCCCACCCAACTTGGCTGATAGGAAGCGCTCGCGCTTCCCTTGAGGCTAGGGGTCACTTTGACTTCACACTTTAGCTAGGGCAAGCGTGGGATGAGCTCCCAGCAAGGCACTGGAGACCACCTGGATTCGTAGGAGAAAACTCACTGTCTTCACTGAGGCACTCCTGGAGGTGACTAGAAGACGGGTAAGGGCAGTGTCTTTCAGTCAGCCTTGAGGCCGCCACTATCGACCTTTCAAATGGGGAAAAGACTGCCCTCTGCCAGGCTTCTCAATTACCAACTGGATCACCCAGCACACACACCCATCTTCTCTGACAATCCAAGGGAGACCCGTGGAACACAGTTCGGCCTTCTGCGATGAAACTTTTGGATGCAGTGTGTGCTGCATGTGGTGAACGGCACAAACCCCGAACTGCCCTCAGCAGGCCTACCTGGGTGACTTCGGATGTTCCCAATGCCTAGCAATGCTCGGGGTTACTCTCTGCATTACTTCGGGCTGGACCTAAAGTCCAGTTTCCGCATCACCTAGAGAGACGTCGAGCAGGAGTCCCCAAACCGAATTGGAGCCCCGGTGGTTTCTTTCAGGGCCGCTTAGTTTTCCTCAACGTGGCAGACCCGCAGGGAACGAAACCCTGCCAAGAACCGCGTTCCTGGGGCTGTTTCAAAGCTGTGGGACGCTCGCCTCAGAGAACACCTTAGTTCCCGGCCCTTCCAACTGCATAGGGAGGGATGTGCCCAGAGCTGTGTATCCCTTGCTTGTGCTCAGAAGGCTTTGGGTACGCAGTGTACTTCCTTGGAAAGAAGTGCCCACGTGAGAGTCTCGAGCGCTGTGAGGCATACTAAAGCTAAAGCCGTCCACTGACTAAGACCTCCTGGAAACCGGGGCGCCCCTATCTCTGGGAATGGGAAAATGTGCACCTTACCTCGAGACTAGAGGTCACATTTAGTGGGCACCTTAGCTACAGTATGCTCCTGGGGGTGAGCTCCCCGGAAGGAATCGCAAGCACCTGGTTTCTTTTGGAAAAAGTCACCGCTCCTCAGAGGAATCTGTGGAGTGAATAGTAGCAGGCGGCTTGGAAGCTGCAACGAAGTGGCTTTCCAAAGGGGGAAAGTCGGGCTTCTCCCACATTCTCCCAGTGCCAACTTGAGCCCACGACGCATTTGCCAGCACTCGCTGACTGACACCTGGAGACTTTCAGCAACACTGGGCCTTTCTAGGATCCCACTTCGTTGGACGGGGGGTGTTCTGCGTGCCACGAGGAGCAGCACCCGCTTAATGACTTAGTCAGGCCGAGGGGACCTTGCCTCGTCCAAATGCCTCAGAGTCGTACCGGCTTTTCTGTACTTTCTGTCAGGCTGCACCTGCAGTGTACCCTGCGTCACAATAGTGAGATGACAGGTTAAGGGTTGCCAGGATGCACTTTAGGCTCAGGGATTCTCTCAGTGCCGTTCGGAGGGCCTCCACAGAGGGAGAGCCACGCTGAATGTAATACTGGCCAAAACTTTGTCCCGGGGCTGCCTTACAGCTGTAGACATCAAGCTCTGCAAGCGAGAAGCAGTTCACTGCCCTTCGCTCTGCGTAGCAAGAGCTGACCCCAGCAGTCTGTCCTGTGTTGTGTGGCTCGGAAAACAAAACGGGGACTCCCAGCGCACATGCTCTCCCTCAGAAGGAATTCACACGCGACTCTCTTAGGCCTACGCAAAGCCGCAGAGGAGTTAAAGCACTCTATGGCGTCAGGGTTCATGGAGGTGGCTGCCCACCCAACTTGGCTGATAGGAAGCGCTCGCGCTTCCCTTGAGGCTAGGGGTCACTTTGACTTCACACTTTAGCTAGGGCAAGCGTGGGATGAGCTCCCAGCAAGGCACTGGAGACCACCTGGATTCGTAGGAGAAAACTCACTGTCTTCACTGAGGCACTCCTGGAGGTGACTAGAAGACGGGTAAGGGCAGTGTCTTTCAGTCAGCCTTGAGGCCGCCACTATCGACCTTTCAAATGGGGAAAAGACTGCCCTCTGCCAGGCTTCTCAATTACCAACTGGATCACCCAGCACACACACCCATCTTCTCTGACAATCCAAGGGAGACCCGTGGAACACAGTTCGGCCTTCTGCGATGAAACTTTTGGATGCAGTGTGTGCTGCATGTGGTGAACGGCACAAACCCCGAACTGCCCTCAGCAGGCCTACCTGGGTGACTTCGGATGTTCCCAATGCCTAGCAATGCTCGGGGTTACTCTCTGCATTACTTCGGGCTGGACCTAAAGTCCAGTTTCCGCATCACCTAGAGAGACGTCGAGCAGGAGTCCCCAAACCGAATTGGAGCCCCGGTGGTTTCTTTCAGGGCCGCTTAGTTTTCCTCAACGTGGCAGACCCGCAGGGAACGAAACCCTGCCAAGAACCGCGTTCCTGGGGCTGTTTCAAAGCTGTGGGACGCTCGCCTCAGAGAACACCTTAGTTCCCGGCCCTTCCAACTGCATAGGGAGGGATGTGCCCAGAGCTGTGTATCCCTTGCTTGTGCTCAGAAGGCTTTGGGTGCGCAGTGTACTTCCTTGGAAAGAAGTGCCCACGTGAGAGTCTCGAGCGCTGTGAGGCATACTAAAGCTAAAGCCGTCCACTGACTAAGACCTCCTGGAAACCGGGGCGCCCCTATCTCTGGGAATGGGAAAATGTGCACCTTACCTCGAGACTAGAGGTCACATTTAGTGGGCACCTTAGCTACAGTATGCTCCTGGGGGTGAGCTCCCCGGAAGGAATCGCAAGCACCTGGTTTCTTTTGGAAAAAGTCACCGCTCCTCAGAGGAATCTGTGGAGTGAATAGTAGCAGGCGGCTTGGAAGCTGCAACGAAGTGGCTTTCCAAAGGGGGAAAGTCGGGCTTCTCCCACAT
This sequence comes from Mesoplodon mirus, assembly GCF_964341445.2. Taxonomy (NCBI): domain Eukaryota; kingdom Metazoa; phylum Chordata; class Mammalia; order Artiodactyla; family Ziphiidae; genus Mesoplodon; species Mesoplodon mirus. The sequence goes on along the minus strand of NW_028294328.1, from coordinate 22,797 downwards.
TCTCCCAGTGCCAACTTGAGCCCACGACGCATTTGCCAGCACTCGCTGACTGACACCTGGAGACTTTCAGCAACACTGGGCCTTTCTAGGATCCCACTTCGTTGGACGGGGGGTGTTCTGCGTGCCACGAGGAGCAGCACCCGCTTAATGACTTAGTCAGGCCGAGGGGACCTTGCCTCGTCCAAATGCCTCAGAGTCGTACCGGCTTTTCTGTACTTTCTGTCAGGCTGCACCTGCAGTGTACCCTGCGTCACAATAGTGAGATGACAGGTTAAGGGTTGCCAGGATGCACTTTAGGCTCAGGGATTCTCTCAGTGCCGTTCGGAGGGCCTCCACAGAGGGAGAGCCACGCTGAATGTAATACTGGCCAAAACTTTGTCCCGGGGCTGCCTTACAGCTGTAGACATCAAGCTCTGCAAGCGAGAAGCAGTTCACTGCCCTTCGCTCTGCGTAGCAAGAGCTGACCCCAGCAGTCTGTCCTGTGTTGTGTGGCTCGGAAAACAAAACGGGGACTCCCAGCGCACATGCTCTCCCTCAGAAGGAATTCACACGCGACTCTCTTAGGCCTACGCAAAGCCGCAGAGGAGTTAAAGCACTCTATGGCGTCAGGGTTCATGGAGGTGGCTGCCCACCCAACTTGGCTGATAGGAAGCGCTCGCGCTTCCCTTGAGGCTAGGGGTCACTTTGACTTCACACTTTAGCTAGGGCAAGCGTGGGATGAGCTCCCAGCAAGGCACTGGAGACCACCTGGATTCGTAGGAGAAAACTCACTGTCTTCACTGAGGCACTCCTGGAGGTGACTAGAAGACGGGTAAGGGCAGTGTCTTTCAGTCAGCCTTGAGGCCGCCACTATCGACCTTTCAAATGGGGAAAAGACTGCCCTCTGCCAGGCTTCTCAATTACCAACTGGATCACCCAGCACACACACCCATCTTCTCTGACAATCCAAGGGAGACCCGTGGAACACAGTTCGGCCTTCTGCGATGAAACTTTTGGATGCAGTGTGTGCTGCATGTGGTGAACGGCACAAACCCCGAACTGCCCTCAGCAGGCCTACCTGGGTGACTTCGGATGTTCCCAATGCCTAGCAATGCTCGGGGTTACTCTCTGCATTACTTCGGGCTGGACCTAAAGTCCAGTTTCCGCATCACCTAGAGAGACGTCGAGCAGGAGTCCCCAAACCGAATTGGAGCCCCGGTGGTTTCTTTCAGGGCCGCTTAGTTTTCCTCAACGTGGCAGACCCGCAGGGAACGAAACCCTGCCAAGAACCGCGTTCCTGGGGCTGTTTCAAAGCTGTGGGACGCTCGCCTCAGAGAACACCTTAGTTCCCGGCCCTTCCAACTGCATAGGGAGGGATGTGCCCAGAGCTGTGTATCCCTTGCTTGTGCTCAGAAGGCTTTGGGTGCGCAGTGTACTTCCTTGGAAAGAAGTGCCCACGTGAGAGTCTCGAGCGCTGTGAGGCATACTAAAGCTAAAGCCGTCCACTGACTAAGACCTCCTGGAAACCGGGGCGCCCCTATCTCTGGGAATGGGAAAATGTGCACCTTACCTCGAGACTAGAGGTCACATTTAGTGGGCACCTTAGCTACAGTATGCTCCTGGGGGTGAGCTCCCCGGAAGGAATCGCAAGCACCTGGTTTCTTTTGGAAAAAGTCACCGCTCCTCAGAGGAATCTGTGGAGTGAATAGTAGCAGGCGGCTTGGAAGCTGCAACGAAGTGGCTTTCCAAAGGGGGAAAGTCGGGCTTCTCCCACATTCTCCCAGTGCCAACTTGAGCCCACGACGCATTTGCCAGCACTCGCTGACTGACACCTGGAGACTTTCAGCAACACTGGGCCTTTCTAGGATCCCACTTCGTTGGACGGGGGGTGTTCTGCGTGCCACGAGGAGCAGCACCCGCTTAATGACTTAGTCAGGCCGAGGGGACCTTGCCTCGTCCAAATGCCTCAGAGTCGTACCGGCTTTTCTGTACTTTCTGTCAGGCTGCACCTGCAGTGTACCTTGCGTCACAATAGTGAGATGACAGGTTAAGGGTTGCCAGGATGCACTTTAGGCTCAGGGATTCTCTCAGTGCCGTTCGGAGGGCCTCCACAGAGGGAGAGCCACGCTGAATGTAATACTGGCCAAAACTTTGTCCCGGGGCTGCCTTACAGCTGTAGACATCAAGCTCTGCAAGCGAGAAGCAGTTCACTGCCCTTCGCTCTGCGTAGCAAGAGCTGACCCCAGCAGTCTGTCCTGTGTTGTGTGGCTCGGAAAACAAAACGGGGACTCCCAGCGCACATGCTCTCCCTCAGAAGGAATTCACACGCGACTCTCTTAGGCCTACGCAAAGCCGCAGAGGAGTTAAAGCACTCTATGGCGTCAGGGTTCATGGAGGTGGCTGCCCACCCAACTTGGCTGATAGGAAGCGCTCGCGCTTCCCTTGAGGCTAGGGGTCACTTTGACTTCACACTTTAGCTAGGGCAAGCGTGGGATGAGCTCCCAGCAAGGCACTGGAGACCACCTGGATTCGTAGGAGAAAACTCACTGTCTTCACTGAGGCACTCCTGGAGGTGACTAGAAGACGGGTAAGGGCAGTGTCTTTCAGTCAGCCTTGAGGCCGCCACTATCGACCTTTCAAATGGGGAAAAGACTGCCCTCTGCCAGGCTTCTCAATTACCAACTGGATCACCCAGCACACACACCCATCTTCTCTGACAATCCAAGGGAGACCCGTGGAACACAGTTCGGCCTTCTGCGATGAAACTTTTGGATGCAGTGTGTGCTGCATGTGGTGAACGGCACAAACCCCGAACTGCCCTCAGCAGGCCTACCTGGGTGACTTCGGATGTTCCCAATGCCTAGCAATGCTCGGGGTTACTCTCTGCATTACTTCGGGCTGGACCTAAAGTCCAGTTTCCGCATCACCTAGAGAGACGTCGAGCAGGAGTCCCCAAACCGAATTGGAGCCCCGGTGGTTTCTTTCAGGGCCGCTTAGTTTTCCTCAACGTGGCAGACCCGCAGGGAACGAAACCCTGCCAAGAACCGCGTTCCTGGGGCTGTTTCAAAGCTGTGGGACGCTCGCCTCAGAGAACACCTTAGTTCCCGGCCCTTCCAACTGCATAGGGAGGGATGTGCCCAGAGCTGTGTATCCCTTGCTTGTGCTCAGAAGGCTTTGGGTGCGCAGTGTACTTCCTTGGAAAGAAGTGCCCACGTGAGAGTCTCGAGCGCTGTGAGGCATACTAAAGCTAAAGCCGTCCACTGACTAAGACCTCCTGGAAACCGGGGCGCCCCTATCTCTGGGAATGGGAAAATGTGCACCTTACCTCGAGACTAGAGGTCACATTTAGTGGGCACCTTAGCTACAGTATGCTCCTGGGGGTGAGCTCCCCGGAAGGAATCGCAAGCACCTGGTTTCTTTTGGAAAAAGTCACCGCTCCTCAGAGGAATCTGTGGAGTGAATAGTAGCAGGCGGCTTGGAAGCTGCAACGAAGTGGCTTTCCAAAGGGGGAAAGTCGGGCTTCTCCCACATTCTCCCAGTGCCAACTTGAGCCCACGACGCATTTGCCAGCACTCGCTGACTGACACCTGGAGACTTTCAGCAACACTGGGCCTTTCTAGGATCCCACTTCGTTGGACGGGGGGTGTTCTGCGTGCCACGAGGAGCAGCACCCGCTTAATGACTTAGTCAGGCCGAGGGGACCTTGCCTCGTCCAAATGCCTCAGAGTCGTACCGGCTTTTCTGTACTTTCTGTCAGGCTGCACCTGCAGTGTACCTTGCGTCACAATAGTGAGATGACAGGTTAAGGGTTGCCAGGATGCACTTTAGGCTCAGGGATTCTCTCAGTGCCGTTCGGAGGGCCTCCACAGAGGGAGAGCCACGCTGAATGTAATACTGGCCAAAACTTTGTCCCGGGGCTGCCTTACAGCTGTAGACATCAAGCTCTGCAAGCGAGAAGCAGTTCACTGCCCTTCGCTCTGCGTAGCAAGAGCTGACCCCAGCAGTCTGTCCTGTGTTGTGTGGCTCGGAAAACAAAACGGGGACTCCCAGCGCACATGCTCTCCCTCAGAAGGAATTCACACGCGACTCTCTTAGGCCTACGCAAAGCCGCAGAGGAGTTAAAGCACTCTATGGCGTCAGGGTTCATGGAGGTGGCTGCCCACCCAACTTGGCTGATAGGAAGCGCTCGCGCTTCCCTTGAGGCTAGGGGTCACTTTGACTTCACACTTTAGCTAGGGCAAGCGTGGGATGAGCTCCCAGCAAGGCACTGGAGACCACCTGGATTCGTAGGAGAAAACTCACTGTCTTCACTGAGGCACTCCTGGAGGTGACTAGAAGACGGGTAAGGGCAGTGTCTTTCAGTCAGCCTTGAGGCCGCCACTATCGACCTTTCAAATGGGGAAAAGACTGCCCTCTGCCAGGCTTCTCAATTACCAACTGGATCACCCAGCACACACACCCATCTTCTCTGACAATCCAAGGGAGACCCGTGGAACACAGTTCGGCCTTCTGCGATGAAACTTTTGGATGCAGTGTGTGCTGCATGTGGTGAACGGCACAAACCCCGAACTGCCCTCAGCAGGCCTACCTGGGTGACTTCGGATGTTCCCAATGCCTAGCAATGCTCGGGGTTACTCTCTGCATTACTTCGGGCTGGACCTAAAGTCCAGTTTCCGCATCACCTAGAGAGACGTCGAGCAGGAGTCCCCAAACCGAATTGGAGCCCCGGTGGTTTCTTTCAGGGCCGCTTAGTTTTCCTCAACGTGGCAGACCCGCAGGGAACGAAACCCTGCCAAGAACCGCGTTCCTGGGGCTGTTTCAAAGCTGTGGGACGCTCGCCTCAGAGAACACCTTAGTTCCCGGCCCTTCCAACTGCATAGGGAGGGATGTGCCCAGAGCTGTGTATCCCTTGCTTGTGCTCAGAAGGCTTTGGGTGCGCAGTGTACTTCCTTGGAAAGAAGTGCCCACGTGAGAGTCTCGAGCGCTGTGAGGCATACTAAAGCTAAAGCCGTCCACTGACTAAGACCTCCTGGAAACCGGGGCGCCCCTATCTCTGGGAATGGGAAAATGTGCACCTTACCTCGAGACTAGAGGTCACATTTAGTGGGCACCTTAGCTACAGTATGCTCCTGGGGGTGAGCTCCCCGGAAGGAATCGCAAGCACCTGGTTTCTTTTGGAAAAAGTCACCGCTCCTCAGAGGAATCTGTGGAGTGAATAGTAGCAGGCGGCTTGGAAGCTGCAACGAAGTGGCTTTCCAAAGGGGGAAAGTCGGGCTTCTCCCACATTCTCCCAGTGCCAACTTGAGCCCACGACGCATTTGCCAGCACTCGCTGACTGACACCTGGAGACTTTCAGCAACACTGGGCCTTTCTAGGATCCCACTTCGTTGGACGGGGGGTGTTCTGCGTGCCACGAGGAGCAGCACCCGCTTAATGACTTAGTCAGGCCGAGGGGACCTTGCCTCGTCCAAATGCCTCAGAGTCGTACCGGCTTTTCTGTACTTTCTGTCAGGCTGCACCTGCGGTGTACCTTGCGTCACAATAGTGAGATGACAGGTTAAGGGTTGCCAGGATGCACTTTAGGCTCAGGGATTCTCTCAGTGCCGTTCGGAGGGCCTCCACAGAGGGAGAGCCACGCTGAATGTAATACTGGCCAAAACTTTGTCCCGGGGCTGCCTTACAGCTGTAGACATCAAGCTCTGCAAGCGAGAAGCAGTTCACTGCCCTTCGCTCTGCGTAGCAAGAGCTGACCCCAGCAGTCTGTCCTGTGTTGTGTGGCTCGGAAAACAAAACGGGGACTCCCAGCGCACATGCTCTCCCTCAGAAGGAATTCACACGCGACTCTCTTAGGCCTACGCAAAGCCGCAGAGGAGTTAAAGCACTCTATGGCGTCAGGGTTCATGGAGGTGGCTGCCCACCCAACTTGGCTGATAGGAAGCGCTCGCGCTTCCCTTGAGGCTAGGGGTCACTTTGACTTCACACTTTAGCTAGGGCAAGCGTGGGATGAGCTCCCAGCAAGGCACTGGAGACCACCTGGATTCGTAGGAGAAAACTCACTGTCTTCACTGAGGCACTCCTGGAGGTGACTAGAAGACGGGTAAGGGCAGTGTCTTTCAGTCAGCCTTGAGGCCGCCACTATCGACCTTTCAAATGGGGAAAAGACTGCCCTCTGCCAGGCTTCTCAATTACCAACTGGATCACCCAGCACACACACCCATCTTCTCTGACAATCCAAGGGAGACCCGTGGAACACAGTTCGGCCTTCTGCGATGAAACTTTTGGATGCAGTGTGTGCTGCATGTGGTGAACGGCACAAACCCCGAACTGCCCTCAGCAGGCCTACCTGGGTGACTTCGGATGTTCCCAATGCCTAGCAATGCTCGGGGTTACTCTCTGCATTACTTCGGGCTGGACCTAAAGTCCAGTTTCCGCATCACCTAGAGAGACGTCGAGCAGGAGTCCCCAAACCGAATTGGAGCCCCGGTGGTTTCTTTCAGGGCCGCTTAGTTTTCCTCAACGTGGCAGACCCGCAGGGAACGAAACCCTGCCAAGAACCGCGTTCCTGGGGCTGTTTCAAAGCTGTGGGACGCTCGCCTCAGAGAACACCTTAGTTCCCGGCCCTTCCAACTGCATAGGGAGGGATGTGCCCAGAGCTGTGTATCCCTTGCTTGTGCTCAGAAGGCTTTGGGTACGCAGTGTACTTCCTTGGAAAGAAGTGCCCACGTGAGAGTCTCGAGCGCTGTGAGGCATACTAAAGCTAAAGCCGTCCACTGACTAAGACCTCCTGGAAACCGGGGCGCCCCTATCTCTGGGAATGGGAAAATGTGCACCTTACCTCGAGACTAGAGGTCACATTTAGTGGGCACCTTAGCTACAGTATGCTCCTGGGGGTGAGCTCCCCGGAAGGAATCGCAAGCACCTGGTTTCTTTTGGAAAAAGTCACCGCTCCTCAGAGGAATCTGTGGAGTGAATAGTAGCAGGCGGCTTGGAAGCTGCAACGAAGTGGCTTTCCAAAGGGGGAAAGTCGGGCTTCTCCCACATTCTCCCAGTGCCAACTTGAGCCCACGACGCATTTGCCAGCACTCGCTGACTGACACCTGGAGACTTTCAGCAACACTGGGCCTTTCTAGGATCCCACTTCGTTGGACGGGGGGTGTTCTGCGTGCCACGAGGAGCAGCACCCGCTTAATGACTTAGTCAGGCCGAGGGGACCTTGCCTCGTCCAAATGCCTCAGAGTCGTACCGGCTTTTCTGTACTTTCTGTCAGGCTGCACCTGCGGTGTACCTTGCGTCACAATAGTGAGATGACAGGTTAAGGGTTGCCAGGATGCACTTTAGGCTCAGGGATTCTCTCAGTGCCGTTCGGAGGGCCTCCACAGAGGGAGAGCCACGCTGAATGTAATACTGGCCAAAACTTTGTCCCGGGGCTGCCTTACAGCTGTAGACATCAAGCTCTGCAAGCGAGAAGCAGTTCACTGCCCTTCGCTCTGCGTAGCAAGAGCTGACCCCAGCAGTCTGTCCTGTGTTGTGTGGCTCGGAAAACAAAACGGGGACTCCCAGCGCACATGCTCTCCCTCAGAAGGAATTCACACGCGACTCTCTTAGGCCTACGCAAAGCCGCAGAGGAGTTAAAGCACTCTATGGCGTCAGGGTTCATGGAGGTGGCTGCCCACCCAACTTGGCTGATAGGAAGCGCTCGCGCTTCCCTTGAGGCTAGGGGTCACTTTGACTTCACACTTTAGCTAGGGCAAGCGTGGGATGAGCTCCCAGCAAGGCACTGGAGACCACCTGGATTCGTAGGAGAAAACTCACTGTCTTCACTGAGGCACTCCTGGAGGTGACTAGAAGACGGGTAAGGGCAGTGTCTTTCAGTCAGCCTTGAGGCCGCCACTATCGACCTTTCAAATGGGGAAAAGACTGCCCTCTGCCAGGCTTCTCAATTACCAACTGGATCACCCAGCACACACACCCATCTTCTCTGACAATCCAAGGGAGACCCGTGGAACACAGTTCGGCCTTCTGCGATGAAACTTTTGGATGCAGTGTGTGCTGCATGTGGTGAACGGCACAAACCCCGAACTGCCCTCAGCAGGCCTACCTGGGTGACTTCGGATGTTCCCAATGCCTAGCAATGCTCGGGGTTACTCTCTGCATTACTTCGGGCTGGACCTAAAGTCCAGTTTCCGCATCACCTAGAGAGACGTCGAGCAGGAGTCCCCAAACCGAATTGGAGCCCCGGTGGTTTCTTTCAGGGCCGCTTAGTTTTCCTCAACGTGGCAGACCCGCAGGGAACGAAACCCTGCCAAGAACCGCGTTCCTGGGGCTGTTTCAAAGCTGTGGGACGCTCGCCTCAGAGAACACCTTAGTTCCCGGCCCTTCCAACTGCATAGGGAGGGATGTGCCCAGAGCTGTGTATCCCTTGCTTGTGCTCAGAAGGCTTTGGGTGCGCAGTGTACTTCCTTGGAAAGAAGTGCCCACGTGAGAGTCTCGAGCGCTGTGAGGCATACTAAAGCTAAAGCCGTCCACTGACTAAGACCTCCTGGAAACCGGGGCGCCCCTATCTCTGGGAATGGGAAAATGTGCACCTTACCTCGAGACTAGAGGTCACATTTAGTGGGCACCTTAGCTACAGTATGCTCCTGGGGGTGAGCTCCCCGGAAGGAATCGCAAGCACCTGGTTTCTTTTGGAAAAAGTCACCGCTCCTCAGAGGAATCTGTGGAGTGAATAGTAGCAGGCGGCTTGGAAGCTGCAACGAAGTGGCTTTCCAAAGGGGGAAAGTCGGGCTTCTCCCACATTCTCCCAGTGCCAACTTGAGCCCACGACGCATTTGCCAGCACTCGCTGACTGACACCTGGAGACTTTCAGCAACACTGGGCCTTTCTAGGATCCCACTTCGTTGGACGGGGGGTGTTCTGCGTGCCACGAGGAGCAGCACCCGCTTAATGACTTAGTCAGGCCGAGGGGACCTTGCCTCGTCCAAATGCCTCAGAGTCGTACCGGCTTTTCTGTACTTTCTGTCAGGCTGCACCTGCAGTGTACCTTGCGTCACAATAGTGAGATGACAGGTTAAGGGTTGCCAGGATGCACTTTAGGCTCAGGGATTCTCTCAGTGCCGTTCGGAGGGCCTCCACAGAGGGAGAGCCACGCTGAATGTAATACTGGCCAAAACTTTGTCCCGGGGCTGCCTTACAGCTGTAGACATCAAGCTCTGCAAGCGAGAAGCAGTTCACTGCCCTTCGCTCTGCGTAGCAAGAGCTGACCCCAGCAGTCTGTCCTGTGTTGTGTGGCTCGGAAAACAAAACGGGGACTCCCAGCGCACATGCTCTCCCTCAGAAGGAATTCACACGCGACTCTCTTAGGCCTACGCAAAGCCGCAGAGGAGTTAAAGCACTCTATGGCGTCAGGGTTCATGGAGGTGGCTGCCCACCCAACTTGGCTGATAGGAAGCGCTCGCGCTTCCCTTGAGGCTAGGGGTCACTTTGACTTCACACTTTAGCTAGGGCAAGCGTGGGATGAGCTCCCAGCAAGGCACTGGAGACCACCTGGATTCGTAGGAGAAAACTCACTGTCTTCACTGAGGCACTCCTGGAGGTGACTAGAAGACGGGTAAGGGCAGTGTCTTTCAGTCAGCCTTGAGGCCGCCACTATCGACCTTTCAAATGGGGAAAAGACTGCCCTCTGCCAGGCTTCTCAATTACCAACTGGATCACCCAGCACACACACCCATCTTCTCTGACAATCCAAGGGAGACCCGTGGAACACAGTTCGGCCTTCTGCGATGAAACTTTTGGATGCAGTGTGTGCTGCATGTGGTGAACGGCACAAACCCCGAACTGCCCTCAGCAGGCCTACCTGGGTGACTTCGGATGTTCCCAATGCCTAGCAATGCTCGGGGTTACTCTCTGCATTACTTCGGGCTGGACCTAAAGTCCAGTTTCCGCATCACCTAGAGAGACGTCGAGCAGGAGTCCCCAAACCGAATTGGAGCCCCGGTGGTTTCTTTCAGGGCCGCTTAGTTTTCCTCAACGTGGCAGACCCGCAGGGAACGAAACCCTGCCAAGAACCGCGTTCCTGGGGCTGTTTCAAAGCTGTGGGACGCTCGCCTCAGAGAACACCTTAGTTCCCGGCCCTTCCAACTGCATAGGGAGGGATGTGCCCAGAGCTGTGTATCCCTTGCTTGTGCTCAGAAGGCTTTGGGTGCGCAGTGTACTTCCTTGGAAAGAAGTGCCCACGTGAGAGTCTCGAGCGCTGTGAGGCATACTAAAGCTAAAGCCGTCCACTGACTAAGACCTCCTGGAAACCGGGGCGCCCCTATCTCTGGGAATGGGAAAATGTGCACCTTACCTCGAGACTAGAGGTCACATTTAGTGGGCACCTTAGCTACAGTATGCTCCTGGGGGTGAGCTCCCCGGAAGGAATCGCAAGCACCTGGTTTCTTTTGGAAAAAGTCACCGCTCCTCAGAGGAATCTGTGGAGTGAATAGTAGCAGGCGGCTTGGAAGCTGCAACGAAGTGGCTTTCCAAAGGGGGAAAGTCGGGCTTCTCCCACATTCTCCCAGTGCCAACTTGAGCCCACGACGCATTTGCCAGCACTCGCTGACTGACACCTGGAGACTTTCAGCAACACTGGGCCTTTCTAGGATCCCACTTCGTTGGACGGGGGGTGTTCTGCGTGCCACGAGGAGCAGCACCCGCTTAATGACTTAGTCAGGCCGAGGGGACCTTGCCTCGTCCAAATGCCTCAGAGTCGTACCGGCTTTTCTGTACTTTCTGTCAGGCTGCACCTGCGGTGTACCTTGCGTCACAATAGTGAGATGACAGGTTAAGGGTTGCCAGGATGCACTTTAGGCTCAGGGATTCTCTCAGTGCCGTTCGGAGGGCCTCCACAGAGGGAGAGCCACGCTGAATGTAATACTGGCCAAAACTTTGTCCCGGGGCTGCCTTACAGCTGTAGACATCAAGCTCTGCAAGCGAGAAGCAGTTCACTGCCCTTCGCTCTGCGTAGCAAGAGCTGACCCCAGCAGTCTGTCCTGTGTTGTGTGGCTCGGAAAACAAAACGGGGACTCCCAGCGCACATGCTCTCCCTCAGAAGGAATTCACACGCGACTCTCTTAGGCCTACGCAAAGCCGCAGAGGAGTTAAAGCACTCTATGGCGTCAGGGTTCATGGAGGTGGCTGCCCACCCAACTTGGCTGATAGGAAGCGCTCGCGCTTCCCTTGAGGCTAGGGGTCACTTTGACTTCACACTTTAGCTAGGGCAAGCGTGGGATGAGCTCCCAGCAAGGCACTGGAGACCACCTGGATTCGTAGGAGAAAACTCACTGTCTTCACTGAGGCACTCCTGGAGGTGACTAGAAGACGGGTAAGGGCAGTGTCTTTCAGTCAGCCTTGAGGCCGCCACTATCGACCTTTCAAATGGGGAAAAGACTGCCCTCTGCCAGGCTTCTCAATTACCAACTGGATCACCCAGCACACACACCCATCTTCTCTGACAATCCAAGGGAGACCCGTGGAACACAGTTCGGCCTTCTGCGATGAAACTTTTGGATGCAGTGTGTGCTGCATGTGGTGAACGGCACAAACCCCGAACTGCCCTCAGCAGGCCTACCTGGGTGACTTCGGATGTTCCCAATGCCTAGCAATGCTCGGGGTTACTCTCTGCATTACTTCGGGCTGGACCTAAAGTCCAGTTTCCGCATCACCTAGAGAGACGTCGAGCAGGAGTCCCCAAACCGAATTGGAGCCCCGGTGGTTTCTTTCAGGGCCGCTTAGTTTTCCTCAACGTGGCAGACCCGCAGGGAACGAAACCCTGCCAAGAACCGCGTTCCTGGGGCTGTTTCAAAGCTGTGGGACGCTCGCCTCAGAGAACACCTTAGTTCCCGGCCCTTCCAACTGCATAGGGAGGGATGTGCCCAGAGCTGTGTATCCCTTGCTTGTGCTCAGAAGGCTTTGGGTACGCAGTGTACTTCCTTGGAAAGAAGTGCCCACGTGAGAGTCTCGAGCGCTGTGAGGCATACTAAAGCTAAAGCCGTCCACTGACTAAGACCTCCTGGAAACCGGGGCGCCCCTATCTCTGGGAATGGGAAAATGTGCACCTTACCTCGAGACTAGAGGTCACATTTAGTGGGCACCTTAGCTACAGTATGCTCCTGGGGGTGAGCTCCCCGGAAGGAATCGCAAGCACCTGGTTTCTTTTGGAAAAAGTCACCGCTCCTCAGAGGAATCTGTGGAGTGAATAGTAGCAGGCGGCTTGGAAGCTGCAACGAAGTGGCTTTCCAAAGGGGGAAAGTCGGGCTTCTCCCACATTCTCCCAGTGCCAACTTGAGCCCACGACGCATTTGCCAGCACTCGCTGACTGACACCTGGAGACTTTCAGCAACACTGGGCCTTTCTAGGATCCCACTTCGTTGGACGGGGGGTGTTCTGCGTGCCACGAGGAGCAGCACCCGCTTAATGACTTAGTCAGGCCGAGGGGACCTTGCCTCGTCCAAATGCCTCAGAGTCGTACCGGCTTTTCTGTACTTTCTGTCAGGCTGCACCTGCGGTGTACCTTGCGTCACAATAGTGAGATGACAGGTTAAGGGTTGCCAGGATGCACTTTAGGCTCAGGGATTCTCTCAGTGCCGTTCGGAGGGCCTCCACAGAGGGAGAGCCACGCTGAATGTAATACTGGCCAAAACTTTGTCCCGGGGCTGCCTTACAGCTGTAGACATCAAGCTCTGCAAGCGAGAAGCAGTTCACTGCCCTTCGCTCTGCGTAGCAAGAGCTGACCCCAGCAGTCTGTCCTGTGTTGTGTGGCTCGGAAAACAAAACGGGGACTCCCAGCGCACATGCTCTCCCTCAGAAGGAATTCACACGCGACTCTCTTAGGCCTACGCAAAGCCGCAGAGGAGTTAAAGCACTCTATGGCGTCAGGGTTCATGGAGGTGGCTGCCCACCCAACTTGGCTGATAGGAAGCGCTCGCGCTTCCCTTGAGGCTAGGGGTCACTTTGACTTCACACTTTAGCTAGGGCAAGCGTGGGATGAGCTCCCAGCAAGGCACTGGAGACCACCTGGATTCGTAGGAGAAAACTCACTGTCTTCACTGAGGCACTCCTGGAGGTGACTAGAAGACGGGTAAGGGCAGTGTCTTTCAGTCAGCCTTGAGGCCGCCACTATCGACCTTTCAAATGGGGAAAAGACTGCCCTCTGCCAGGCTTCTCAATTACCAACTGGATCACCCAGCACACACACCCATCTTCTCTGACAATCCAAGGGAGACCCGTGGAACACAGTTCGGCCTTCTGCGATGAAACTTTTGGATGCAGTGTGTGCTGCATGTGGTGAACGGCACAAACCCCGAACTGCCCTCAGCAGGCCTACCTGGGTGACTTCGGATGTTCCCAATGCCTAGCAATGCTCGGGGTTACTCTCTGCATTACTTCGGGCTGGACCTAAAGTCCAGTTTCCGCATCACCTAGAGAGACGTCGAGCAGGAGTCCCCAAACCGAATTGGAGCCCCGGTGGTTTCTTTCAGGGCCGCTTAGTTTTCCTCAACGTGGCAGACCCGCAGGGAACGAAACCCTGCCAAGAACCGCGTTCCTGGGGCTGTTTCAAAGCTGTGGGACGCTCGCCTCAGAGAACACCTTAGTTCCCGGCCCTTCCAACTGCATAGGGAGGGATGTGCCCAGAGCTGTGTATCCCTTGCTTGTGCTCAGAAGGCTTTGGGTGCGCAGTGTACTTCCTTGGAAAGAAGTGCCCACGTGAGAGTCTCGAGCGCTGTGAGGCATACTAAAGCTAAAGCCGTCCACTGACTAAGACCTCCTGGAAACCGGGGCGCCCCTATCTCTGGGAATGGGAAAATGTGCACCTTACCTCGAGACTAGAGGTCACATTTAGTGGGCACCTTAGCTACAGTATGCTCCTGGGGGTGAGCTCCCCGGAAGGAATCGCAAGCACCTGGTTTCTTTTGGAAAAAGTCACCGCTCCTCAGAGGAATCTGTGGAGTGAATAGTAGCAGGCGGCTTGGAAGCTGCAACGAAGTGGCTTTCCAAAGGGGGAAAGTCGGGCTTCTCCCACATTCTCCCAGTGCCAACTTGAGCCCACGACGCATTTGCCAGCACTCGCTGACTGACACCTGGAGACTTTCAGCAACACTGGGCCTTTCTAGGATCCCACTTCGTTGGACGGGGGGTGTTCTGCGTGCCACGAGGAGCAGCACCCGCTTAATGACTTAGTCAGGCCGAGGGGACCTTGCCTCGTCCAAATGCCTCAGAGTCGTACCGGCTTTTCTGTACTTTCTGTCAGGCTGCACCTGCGGTGTACCTTGCGTCACAATAGTGAGATGACAGGTTAAGGGTTGCCAGGATGCACTTTAGGCTCAGGGATTCTCTCAGTGCCGTTCGGAGGGCCTCCACAGAGGGAGAGCCACGCTGAATGTAATACTGGCCAAAACTTTGTCCCGGGGCTGCCTTACAGCTGTAGACATCAAGCTCTGCAAGCGAGAAGCAGTTCACTGCCCTTCGCTCTGCGTAGCAAGAGCTGACCCCAGCAGTCTGTCCTGTGTTGTGTGGCTCGGAAAACAAAACGGGGACTCCCAGCGCACATGCTCTCCCTCAGAAGGAATTCACACGCGACTCTCTTAGGCCTACGCAAAGCCGCAGAGGAGTTAAAGCACTCTATGGCGTCAGGGTTCATGGAGGTGGCTGCCCACCCAACTTGGCTGATAGGAAGCGCTCGCGCTTCCCTTGAGGCTAGGGGTCACTTTGACTTCACACTTTAGCTAGGGCAAGCGTGGGATGAGCTCCCAGCAAGGCACTGGAGACCACCTGGATTCGTAGGAGAAAACTCACTGTCTTCACTGAGGCACTCCTGGAGGTGACTAGAAGACGGGTAAGGGCAGTGTCTTTCAGTCAGCCTTGAGGCCGCCACTATCGACCTTTCAAATGGGGAAAAGACTGCCCTCTGCCAGGCTTCTCAATTACCAACTGGATCACCCAGCACACACACCCATCTTCTCTGACAATCCAAGGGAGACCCGTGGAACACAGTTCGGCCTTCTGCGATGAAACTTTTGGATGCAGTGTGTGCTGCATGTGGTGAACGGCACAAACCCCGAACTGCCCTCAGCAGGCCTACCTGGGTGACTTCGGATGTTCCCAATGCCTAGCAATGCTCGGGGTTACTCTCTGCATTACTTCGGGCTGGACCTAAAGTCCAGTTTCCGCATCACCTAGAGAGACGTCGAGCAGGAGTCCCCAAACCGAATTGGAGCCCCGGTGGTTTCTTTCAGGGCCGCTTAGTTTTCCTCAACGTGGCAGACCCGCAGGGAACGAAACCCTGCCAAGAACCGCGTTCCTGGGGCTGTTTCAAAGCTGTGGGACGCTCGCCTCAGAGAACACCTTAGTTCCCGGCCCTTCCAACTGCATAGGGAGGGATGTGCCCAGAGCTGTGTATCCCTTGCTTGTGCTCAGAAGGCTTTGGGTACGCAGTGTACTTCCTTGGAAAGAAGTGCCCACGTGAGAGTCTCGAGCGCTGTGAGGCATACTAAAGCTAAAGCCGTCCACTGACTAAGACCTCCTGGAAACCGGGGCGCCCCTATCTCTGGGAATGGGAAAATGTGCACCTTACCTCGAGACTAGAGGTCACATTTAGTGGGCACCTTAGCTACAGTATGCTCCTGGGGGTGAGCTCCCCGGAAGGAATCGCAAGCACCTGGTTTCTTTTGGAAAAAGTCACCGCTCCTCAGAGGAATCTGTGGAGTGAATAGTAGCAGGCGGCTTGGAAGCTGCAACGAAGTGGCTTTCCAAAGGGGGAAAGTCGGGCTTCTCCCACATTCTCCCAGTGCCAACTTGAGCCCACGACGCATTTGCCAGCACTCGCTGACTGACACCTGGAGACTTTCAGCAACACTGGGCCTTTCTAGGATCCCACTTCGTTGGACGGGGGGTGTTCTGCGTGCCACGAGGAGCAGCACCCGCTTAATGACTTAGTCAGGCCGAGGGGACCTTGCCTCGTCCAAATGCCTCAGAGTCGTACCGGCTTTTCTGTACTTTCTGTCAGGCTGCACCTGCGGTGTACCTTGCGTCACAATAGTGAGATGACAGGTTAAGGGTTGCCAGGATGCACTTTAGGCTCAGGGATTCTCTCAGTGCCGTTCGGAGGGCCTCCACAGAGGGAGAGCCACGCTGAATGTAATACTGGCCAAAACTTTGTCCCGGGGCTGCCTTACAGCTGTAGACATCAAGCTCTGCAAGCGAGAAGCAGTTCACTGCCCTTCGCTCTGCGTAGCAAGAGCTGACCCCAGCAGTCTGTCCTGTGTTGTGTGGCTCGGAAAACAAAACGGGGACTCCCAGCGCACATGCTCTCCCTCAGAAGGAATTCACACGCGACTCTCTTAGGCCTACGCAAAGCCGCAGAGGAGTTAAAGCACTCTATGGCGTCAGGGTTCATGGAGGTGGCTGCCCACCCAACTTGGCTGATAGGAAGCGCTCGCGCTTCCCTTGAGGCTAGGGGTCACTTTGACTTCACACTTTAGCTAGGGCAAGCGTGGGATGAGCTCCCAGCAAGGCACTGGAGACCACCTGGATTCGTAGGAGAAAACTCACTGTCTTCACTGAGGCACTCCTGGAGGTGACTAGAAGACGGGTAAGGGCAGTGTCTTTCAGTCAGCCTTGAGGCCGCCACTATCGACCTTTCAAATGGGGAAAAGACTGCCCTCTGCCAGGCTTCTCAATTACCAACTGGATCACCCAGCACACACACCCATCTTCTCTGACAATCCAAGGGAGACCCGTGGAACACAGTTCGGCCTTCTGCGATGAAACTTTTGGATGCAGTGTGTGCTGCATGTGGTGAACGGCACAAACCCCGAACTGCCCTCAGCAGGCCTACCTGGGTGACTTCGGATGTTCCCAATGCCTAGCAATGCTCGGGGTTACTCTCTGCATTACTTCGGGCTGGACCTAAAGTCCAGTTTCCGCATCACCTAGAGAGACGTCGAGCAGGAGTCCCCAAACCGAATTGGAGCCCCGGTGGTTTCTTTCAGGGCCGCTTAGTTTTCCTCAACGTGGCAGACCCGCAGGGAACGAAACCCTGCCAAGAACCGCGTTCCTGGGGCTGTTTCAAAGCTGTGGGACGCTCGCCTCAGAGAACACCTTAGTTCCCGGCCCTTCCAACTGCATAGGGAGGGATGTGCCCAGAGCTGTGTATCCCTTGCTTGTGCTCAGAAGGCTTTGGGTACGCAGTGTACTTCCTTGGAAAGAAGTGCCCACGTGAGAGTCTCGAGCGCTGTGAGGCATACTAAAGCTAAAGCCGTCCACTGACTAAGACCTCCTGGAAACCGGGGCGCCCCTATCTCTGGGAATGGGAAAATGTGCACCTTACCTCGAGACTAGAGGTCACATTTAGTGGGCACCTTAGCTACAGTATGCTCCTGGGGGTGAGCTCCCCGGAAGGAATCGCAAGCACCTGGTTTCTTTTGGAAAAAGTCACCGCTCCTCAGAGGAATCTGTGGAGTGAATAGTAGCAGGCGGCTTGGAAGCTGCAACGAAGTGGCTTTCCAAAGGGGGAAAGTCGGGCTTCTCCCACATTCTCCCAGTGCCAACTTGAGCCCACGACGCATTTGCCAGCACTCGCTGACTGACACCTGGAGACTTTCAGCAACACTGGGCCTTTCTAGGATCCCACTTCGTTGGACGGGGGGTGTTCTGCGTGCCACGAGGAGCAGCACCCGCTTAATGACTTAGTCAGGCCGAGGGGACCTTGCCTCGTCCAAATGCCTCAGAGTCGTACCGGCTTTTCTGTACTTTCTGTCAGGCTGCACCTGCGGTGTACCTTGCGTCACAATAGTGAGATGACAGGTTAAGGGTTGCCAGGATGCACTTTAGGCTCAGGGATTCTCTCAGTGCCGTTCGGAGGGCCTCCACAGAGGGAGAGCCACGCTGAATGTAATACTGGCCAAAACTTTGTCCCGGGGCTGCCTTACAGCTGTAGACATCAAGCTCTGCAAGCGAGAAGCAGTTCACTGCCCTTCGCTCTGCGTAGCAAGAGCTGACCCCAGCAGTCTGTCCTGTGTTGTGTGGCTCGGAAAACAAAACGGGGACTCCCAGCGCACATGCTCTCCCTCAGAAGGAATTCACACGCGACTCTCTTAGGCCTACGCAAAGCCGCAGAGGAGTTAAAGCACTCTATGGCGTCAGGGTTCATGGAGGTGGCTGCCCACCCAACTTGGCTGATAGGAAGCGCTCGCGCTTCCCTTGAGGCTAGGGGTCACTTTGACTTCACACTTTAGCTAGGGCAAGCGTGGGATGAGCTCCCAGCAAGGCACTGGAGACCACCTGGATTCGTAGGAGAAAACTCACTGTCTTCACTGAGGCACTCCTGGAGGTGACTAGAAGACGGGTAAGGGCAGTGTCTTTCAGTCAGCCTTGAGGCCGCCACTATCGACCTTTCAAATGGGGAAAAGACTGCCCTCTGCCAGGCTTCTCAATTACCAACTGGATCACCCAGCACACACACCCATCTTCTCTGACAATCCAAGGGAGACCCGTGGAACACAGTTCGGCCTTCTGCGATGAAACTTTTGGATGCAGTGTGTGCTGCATGTGGTGAACGGCACAAACCCCGAACTGCCCTCAGCAGGCCTACCTGGGTGACTTCGGATGTTCCCAATGCCTAGCAATGCTCGGGGTTACTCTCTGCATTACTTCGGGCTGGACCTAAAGTCCAGTTTCCGCATCACCTAGAGAGACGTCGAGCAGGAGTCCCCAAACCGAATTGGAGCCCCGGTGGTTTCTTTCAGGGCCGCTTAGTTTTCCTCAACGTGGCAGACCCGCAGGGAACGAAACCCTGCCAAGAACCGCGTTCCTGGGGCTGTTTCAAAGCTGTGGGACGCTCGCCTCAGAGAACACCTTAGTTCCCGGCCCTTCCAACTGCATAGGGAGGGATGTGCCCAGAGCTGTGTATCCCTTGCTTGTGCTCAGAAGGCTTTGGGTACGCAGTGTACTTCCTTGGAAAGAAGTGCCCACGTGAGAGTCTCGAGCGCTGTGAGGCATACTAAAGCTAAAGCCGTCCACTGACTAAGACCTCCTGGAAACCGGGGCGCCCCTATCTCTGGGAATGGGAAAATGTGCACCTTACCTCGAGACTAGAGGTCACATTTAGTGGGCACCTTAGCTACAGTATGCTCCTGGGGGTGAGCTCCCCGGAAGGAATCGCAAGCACCTGGTTTCTTTTGGAAAAAGTCACCGCTCCTCAGAGGAATCTGTGGAGTGAATAGTAGCAGGCGGCTTGGAAGCTGCAACGAAGTGGCTTTCCAAAGGGGGAAAGTCGGGCTTCTCCCACATTCTCCCAGTGCCAACTTGAGCCCACGACGCATTTGCCAGCACTCGCTGACTGACACCTGGAGACTTTCAGCAACACTGGGCCTTTCTAGGATCCCACTTCGTTGGACGGGGGGTGTTCTGCGTGCCACGAGGAGCAGCACCCGCTTAATGACTTAGTCAGGCCGAGGGGACCTTGCCTCGTCCAAATGCCTCAGAGTCGTACCGGCTTTTCTGTACTTTCTGTCAGGCTGCACCTGCGGTGTACCTTGCGTCACAATAGTGAGATGACAGGTTAAGGGTTGCCAGGATGCACTTTAGGCTCAGGGATTCTCTCAGTGCCGTTCGGAGGGCCTCCACAGAGGGAGAGCCACGCTGAATGTAATACTGGCCAAAACTTTGTCCCGGGGCTGCCTTACAGCTGTAGACATCAAGCTCTGCAAGCGAGAAGCAGTTCACTGCCCTTCGCTCTGCGTAGCAAGAGCTGACCCCAGCAGTCTGTCCTGTGTTGTGTGGCTCGGAAAACAAAACGGGGACTCCCAGCGCACATGCTCTCCCTCAGAAGGAATTCACACGCGACTCTCTTAGGCCTACGCAAAGCCGCAGAGGAGTTAAAGCACTCTATGGCGTCAGGGTTCATGGAGGTGGCTGCCCACCCAACTTGGCTGATAGGAAGCGCTCGCGCTTCCCTTGAGGCTAGGGGTCACTTTGACTTCACACTTTAGCTAGGGCAAGCGTGGGATGAGCTCCCAGCAAGGCACTGGAGACCACCTGGATTCGTAGGAGAAAACTCACTGTCTTCACTGAGGCACTCCTGGAGGTGACTAGAAGACGGGTAAGGGCAGTGTCTTTCAGTCAGCCTTGAGGCCGCCACTATCGACCTTTCAAATGGGGAAAAGACTGCCCTCTGCCAGGCTTCTCAATTACCAACTGGATCACCCAGCACACACACCCATCTTCTCTGACAATCCAAGGGAGACCCGTGGAACACAGTTCGGCCTTCTGCGATGAAACTTTTGGATGCAGTGTGTGCTGCATGTGGTGAACGGCACAAACCCCGAACTGCCCTCAGCAGGCCTACCTGGGTGACTTCGGATGTTCCCAATGCCTAGCAATGCTCGGGGTTACTCTCTGCATTACTTCGGGCTGGACCTAAAGTCCAGTTTCCGCATCACCTAGAGAGACGTCGAGCAGGAGTCCCCAAACCGAATTGGAGCCCCGGTGGTTTCTTTCAGGGCCGCTTAGTTTTCCTCAACGTGGCAGACCCGCAGGGAACGAAACCCTGCCAAGAACCGCGTTCCTGGGGCTGTTTCAAAGCTGTGGGACGCTCGCCTCAGAGAACACCTTAGTTCCCGGCCCTTCCAACTGCATAGGGAGGGATGTGCCCAGAGCTGTGTATCCCTTGCTTGTGCTCAGAAGGCTTTGGGTACGCAGTGTACTTCCTTGGAAAGAAGTGCCCACGTGAGAGTCTCGAGCGCTGTGAGGCATACTAAAGCTAAAGCCGTCCACTGACTAAGACCTCCTGGAAACCGGGGCGCCCCTATCTCTGGGAATGGGAAAATGTGCACCTTACCTCGAGACTAGAGGTCACATTTAGTGGGCACCTTAGCTACAGTATGCTCCTGGGGGTGAGCTCCCCGGAAGGAATCGCAAGCACCTGGTTTCTTTTGGAAAAAGTCACCGCTCCTCAGAGGAATCTGTGGAGTGAATAGTAGCAGGCGGCTTGGAAGCTGCAACGAAGTGGCTTTCCAAAGGGGGAAAGTCGGGCTTCTCCCACATTCTCCCAGTGCCAACTTGAGCCCACGACGCATTTGCCAGCACTCGCTGACTGACACCTGGAGACTTTCAGCAACACTGGGCCTTTCTAGGATCCCACTTCGTTGGACGGGGGGTGTTCTGCGTGCCACGAGGAGCAGCACCCGCTTAATGACTTAGTCAGGCCGAGGGGACCTTGCCTCGTCCAAATGCCTCAGAGTCGTACCGGCTTTTCTGTACTTTCTGTCAGGCTGCACCTGCGGTGTACCTTGCGTCACAATAGTGAGATGACAGGTTAAGGGTTGCCAGGATGCACTTTAGGCTCAGGGATTCTCTCAGTGCCGTTCGGAGGGCCTCCACAGAGGGAGAGCCACGCTGAATGTAATACTGGCCAAAACTTTGTCCCGGGGCTGCCTTACAGCTGTAGACATCAAGCTCTGCAAGCGAGAAGCAGTTCACTGCCCTTCGCTCTGCGTAGCAAGAGCTGACCCCAGCAGTCTGTCCTGTGTTGTGTGGCTCGGAAAACAAAACGGGGACTCCCAGCGCACATGCTCTCCCTCAGAAGGAATTCACACGCGACTCTCTTAGGCCTACGCAAAGCCGCAGAGGAGTTAAAGCACTCTATGGCGTCAGGGTTCATGGAGGTGGCTGCCCACCCAACTTGGCTGATAGGAAGCGCTCGCGCTTCCCTTGAGGCTAGGGGTCACTTTGACTTCACACTTTAGCTAGGGCAAGCGTGGGATGAGCTCCCAGCAAGGCACTGGAGACCACCTGGATTCGTAGGAGAAAACTCACTGTCTTCACTGAGGCACTCCTGGAGGTGACTAGAAGACGGGTAAGGGCAGTGTCTTTCAGTCAGCCTTGAGGCCGCCACTATCGACCTTTCAAATGGGGAAAAGACTGCCCTCTGCCAGGCTTCTCAATTACCAACTGGATCACCCAGCACACACACCCATCTTCTCTGACAATCCAAGGGAGACCCGTGGAACACAGTTCGGCCTTCTGCGATGAAACTTTTGGATGCAGTGTGTGCTGCATGTGGTGAACGGCACAAACCCCGAACTGCCCTCAGCAGGCCTACCTGGGTGACTTCGGATGTTCCCAATGCCTAGCAATGCTCGGGGTTACTCTCTGCATTACTTCGGGCTGGACCTAAAGTCCAGTTTCCGCATCACCTAGAGAGACGTCGAGCAGGAGTCCCCAAACCGAATTGGAGCCCCGGTGGTTTCTTTCAGGGCCGCTTAGTTTTCCTCAACGTGGCAGACCCGCAGGGAACGAAACCCTGCCAAGAACCGCGTTCCTGGGGCTGTTTCAAAGCTGTGGGACGCTCGCCTCAGAGAACACCTTAGTTCCCGGCCCTTCCAACTGCATAGGGAGGGATGTGCCCAGAGCTGTGTATCCCTTGCTTGTGCTCAGAAGGCTTTGGGTACGCAGTGTACTTCCTTGGAAAGAAGTGCCCACGTGAGAGTCTCGAGCGCTGTGAGGCATACTAAAGCTAAAGCCGTCCACTGACTAAGACCTCCTGGAAACCGGGGCGCCCCTATCTCTGGGAATGGGAAAATGTGCACCTTACCTCGAGACTAGAGGTCACATTTAGTGGGCACCTTAGCTACAGTATGCTCCTGGGGGTGAGCTCCCCGGAAGGAATCGCAAGCACCTGGTTTCTTTTGGAAAAAGTCACCGCTCCTCAGAGGAATCTGTGGAGTGAATAGTAGCAGGCGGCTTGGAAGCTGCAACGAAGTGGCTTTCCAAAGGGGGAAA
>NW_028294329.1:0-51123 GCF_964341445.2 Mesoplodon mirus | reverse complement strand
GATTGATATATATATATATATATATATATATATATATATATATATATATATATATATATAGTGTGAAATGATTACCACAATAAGTTTAGTTAACCTTAATTCACATAATTACAAATTTTATTTCTGTGATGAGAACTTTCAAGATCTACTCTCTTAGCAACTTTCAAACATAAAATACGGTATTGTTAACTGTAGTGACCAAGCTGTACATGACATCACCATTACTCACTTATAACTAGAAGTTTTTATCTTTTGATCATCTTCTCTCATTTTCCTCACCTCCAACCCCCAGCTCTGGCAACCATCATTCCATTCTTTCTATCATAAGTTCAGTATTTTAGATTTCACATATGAGATCCTAAAGTATTTATCTTTCTCTGCCTGACATTTCATTTAGCATAATGCCCCCCAAATCCACCCATGTGGTCACAAATAGCCAGATTTCCTTCTTTATCATGGCTGAATAATAGTAGGTTATATGCACCCCATTTTCTTCATCCATTCATCCACAAAAATCACTGAGGTTGTTTCCATGTCTTGGCTACTGTATTGGGTTGGCCAGAAAGTTCATACAGTTAATGAATACACTGTTCAATAAAACTTGGTGAAAATGAAAAATGTGTCTTTTATTTTTACTTAAAATAAATCTTTGACAAAGCCAGCTAGGCATCCCTTTGAGTAATGACTTTTATCACACTGAAATATTTTAAACATATGAACAATAATAGCTTAAATGACAAATGTTACTAATATTGACACAATTGATCAAGGAGAATATGTTAGAATATGTTAAAATGCAGATGGACGGTGAAAGAACAAATATAACTTTTAACTAAATATTGTCTTGATATTTAGACCATTGGTTAAGAACATGATAACAGGTTTCATCCATTTCAAGAAAGCAGAATATTTGCAGATCACTTAACTTTTACTAAGTATGTTCTCAGTCTGGAAGGATATATTTCATTTACATGTGTCATTTAATTTAACCACATCCCTCTGTAATAGATAGTGTTATCCCTATTTGCAGATAGGAAACAGGCTCAGAAAGATTAAGAATGTTACCTAATTCTAGTAAGTAGCCAAACCTAAACCGATCTAATTCCAGGGCAAAGCTCTTTCTGACACATCAGTGTGGGTCTTTATCTGTTTGAGAATTGTTGAACATTAAAAGCCTTCTGCCAGGGCTTCCCTGGTGGCGCAGTGGTTGGGAGTCCGCCTGCCGATGCAGGGGATACGGGTTCGTGCCCCGGTCCGGGAAGATCCCACATGCCGCGGAGCGGCTAGGTCCGTGAGCCATGGCCGCTGAGCCTGCGCGTCCGGAGCCTGTGCTCCGCAACAGGAGAGGCCACAACAGTGAGAAGCCCGTGTACCACACACACACAAAAAAGCCTTCTTCCAGGTAAATGCATAAAGAAACAACATGAGCAATGATATAACAATACAAGTCTCACTAAATAATTGGTGTGTTTGGCCTTGCTTTTGCTGATAGATCTTTTGCAAAATTGCTTTTCTCTGAGATAGTGGACTTTAAATATTTTCTTTGAAGACTTTCCTAAATTATACCTATCAGAAAGCTACTTTGCTTTAAGGCTAAAGAAAAATGAAAGCTTACTTAACTACACTTAGGTGCCAGGGTCATACTATGAACTCTACACCTGCCAGGATTCACGCTAAGATAGGGTGGTTCTGCAAACTGTCCATAGTACTGTGATTTCTTTCTGATATTTTGAAGTAGAAATAATTTAATAACTATTCACAAAAGAGAGAAACACTGTTTCTTGGTCCTCAATATCATACTGCTGTAGGCTAATTCTTCTTCTCTTCTGTTGCCCCTTAGTATAGAGAGTGTGTTTTGGGGACCCTCCTTCACGATCTTCTCCATTCCAAGAGCATCTTACGTAAATCCAGGACTTCTCAAGCAGCCAGTTTTGCCAGATGGTCTTAGGGTTGGTTGTACCCATATATGTATAATCCTGAACTTCTCAAGTAAGGTCCTTTAGAGCATAATGGCTAAGAGAATTGGTGCTGATACCAGACCTGAGTTCAAATACTGCCTATGCCCCTAACAAGCTGTGTAACCTTGGAGAAGTAACTTAATCCCCTTAAAGGGATTAGATTTCTCACCCAGAAAATGGTATAATAAATGCATCTACCCCATATGGTTAGTGTGTAAATTAATGTAACTTGAGATGGTGCATGTTAAGCATTAGCACAGTGCCTGTCTCTTGTTAGTAATATCTGCTTTTATTATTAATTATTCTCTTTATATTCCCAGTTTCAGCTAGGTGCCTAACATATAATAGTTGTTCAGCAAATATTTACTGGATTGAACTAGCTCTGAAATTTAAGCATTGGGTCAACAGCAAAGTAGTCACCCCACCATCATTTCTCCCACAGAAAGGGAGAATAGATGGAAGCCAGCCATCATACTTTCTTTTCTTATTCCAAACTTCCCATCCAGCCCCAGCAATAAAATAATCTTCCTGAACCCCAACAATTTCGAGAATTTTTCAAATCACACTATTTGAAAATAGTTGGGTTTCCCTAATCTAATATGTCCCATGACCCCAAGGTCACCAAGCTTATATTAATGAAGTCTAGTTAAGATAAATGATTACAGTTAGTAAACCAACTGCTTATGAGCTCATTGGGCTTTTTAAAGTTTATTATCTGCACTTCATAGAGACACAGGTATTTTGCTTTTGTAGGACACTCCACAGTCAAAGTAGGCTTTTAAAAAGCACAAATCAGATGCTATTATTGCACTGCTTCTAACTTCTAAAGGCTATCTATTGTAAAGAGATTAAATTTTCAACTACTTAGCCAGGCTCACAGGGACCATGTGCTCTGGTCACTTACTACATCTTTCCCTGACCTTCATGGGGTTTGAGGCACAGTTGTCTTTTTCAGTCCCTCAGATACAACAAGCTCTACTTCTTGCTCTCCCAGCTTTAGATTGGCTAATCCTTCTACCCAGACCAATTTCCCTCTGATCACTAAGGTCTCGGTTCAAACGCCACCACTACTATCTTGACCAAAGAGACCTGCCTCCTCACTGCCTCTCCATCCCATTGTCCAGTCATATTTCTGTCGCTGTACAAAATTTTATTTACATGTTTACTCTGTCTTCCTCCACCACTGGACATTTGCTTAAGAGCAAGGACTTTGTAATTTTTTGCTCACCACTGAATCTTCCAAGGCTTGCAGCAGACACTGGCACATAGAAGGTGTGTAGGAAATGTGTGTCTAATAAATGAATAAACATGTGAATGAAAAAAAAACTGTGAAACACTAACACAAGAATATTTTTCTTTCAAAAGAATAATGAAAAATAATTTCATTCAATAAGAGTTATTCTTAGTTACTGATACATGACTTAGTAGTTCCCATTCAATTTAAAATGTTCCATTTTTTTCTGATACTTCACAAGTCGTTAATTAAATGTTGCTCACTTTTAAGGCCAATCTGTGAGACATTATTTAACTTGTCCAGCATTAACTCAGGCGGGGCTTCACCAAGTACTGATCATGTGACCTTGGCCTCTCATTGCCTCAGTTTTCTCATTTGTAACATGGGTATAATAATAGGCTTATTTCATAGGCCTATGAGGAGGAAATCCTCATATATATATATGTGTGTGTCTATATATATGTATTTAAACAGTGTCTTAGAATATTGTCTGGCACATGATAAGCATTACAGAGTACTGACTGCTGCTACTAGTACTGTTATTATGAGAACTAACTGTTGAGAATAATCCTTCATATACTGGTTTATTCCACTGAAGATAAAGGAAACTAATAGAATATTAGAAATCAGATTAAACACAGAAAGCCAGTAAAATATACCAAGACAGAAGATGATGAGAGTATAAAAGCATAGAGGAAAAAAAAACGGTTTTTGTTTTTCTTATTCTTTTTCTTTTTTAAAGAAGGAAAGAGCCTAGAAATAGGACAAAAACTATTCATTGGCTATACTGACATGGGGATCACTGGTGACCTTCATAAGTAAAATTTCAGGACAGTGGGCAAAGAGATTACGGTGAGAGAAGTCAGATGGATGTAAATTATAGAGTAAATGGGACGTGAGGAAATGGAAACAATATATGAAGATAACAATTTTGAAAAGTTCAGACCTGAATTGGCTAAAGAAGATATGCAGGGATTAGGGGAGGAGGAAGGCTTTCATGTTACATGTATAGTTTTTAACATTTTAAGTTGGAGTTACTAGTCTAGAATGAGGTTGAATTTTGGCAAGAATCATTCATAAGGAGTAGATGGGCTGTAGAAAATGCAGTGCTGTGACGTACTTGAGAAGATGAGAGAAAACGAAATGCTGTCTGTAGTGCACATGGCCTTTTAACTTTCACTTCTGTAGTAAAAGGGAACACAAAGATCAATGCAAATGCTAATGAATTAATGGATTTGGCAGTGGACTATTTTTTACTGACTTCTGTGTTCTTAATGAGTTATGAAGCACCTCACCAGCTCAGAGTGAAGGAAGTAGAGAGGATGGAGGAAAGTTTGAGGAGGGCAGGTAAAGCTTCTCAGAAAATAGTCCTTAAGGAGAATTAGAAAGAACTTACTGTAAGTCAGAGCAATATTTCCAGTCTTGAAAATCCATTTGAAGTTGGTGATTATTAATTTATTGGAATACCAATTTGCCCTACCACATGATTTTTCTCCGGCTACCTGGATATAAGTTACACAGAGGCAGAAAAGAGTGAGAGATAACAATGGAGGGAAAATACAATTAGTATTTTTTTTACCTTTTTCCACTTCCCCGCTCCAACTCTGGGGAGCCTTCACGGACATGGCTGCCCTCCCAGTCTCCAGCAGCACTCTGTTATCAAAGAATTCAAAGAAATGGACCATAGGTTTCCAACTTATTAATTTAGCAAAATCAAAAATTATATATAATGTCTTCTGTTGGCAAAGATTTTTGCAATATAATTTGGTTCCATCTTTTGACAGTAATTTGGCAATGTCTAGCAAGATAAAAATGTTAATAGCTTTTTATACATTAATTCTAATTCTGGAAGCTTATGCCAATAAATAATTTATAATCCAGAAAATTATTATATAAAGATGCTCATTGTCATGTCATTTGCAATAACAAAAAATTAGAAACACTTTTAATTGTTAACAGTAGGAAAACAGTTTAGGAAATTATATCCACTTAGTAGAAAATTACACAGTTACTATATTATAATTACAAGATGATGGAGCAAAATAGAATAATGCTTAATAAAGAAAGAATGAAGAAAGCTGACCTAAAATTGTGTCTTCCTTATGACAGTAATTATGTAAACATATAAATATTTATTAAAACTTAAAACCAAAATAAGGTTTTAAAAGCTCTGTACCAGTAATGGGGATTTTATGTTTGTTTCAAAATATTTTTTAACATAACTCTTATAATTTTGTTTTTTCTACTCCTTTTCTTAAGAATTTCTTATTATTACCTCATTTTTCATTTCATAGTTTCAAATAAAGTCAGCGATTTTATCATCAGAGAAGATAAGACTTATTTGACAGTTCATAATTCCAAGTTATTTGGTATAAAAAGACCATATACACTTGTAGGTGCTTTCAAAATAAAATTTCGAGAATTTTTTTTTTCTTTTGCTTAGTCTTTCCTAGTATGGAGATTAAGCAAACTACCTAAAATTGATATCCATTCTTTTTTCATTTTTCTCATTTTATTCATTTATCTTGCCCTTCACAGAAATGATAACAAATGAGTCTGAAGTTGCATCTGCCAATTTCTTAAATCCTCTATTATCCACATTATGAAATCATACTAATCTGAATGCTTCCAGTATTTTCAGAGCTCTTTAGTTATTATACTTTAGCATTCTGTATGAAGTATCTTATGTAAGTGTAAAATTTAGATTCAACTTCTGGAAGCTTTTGATTTCTTAGTTCAAAAGTGAGAGATCCTTAGTTCAGCCATATGATTAACAATTACTTGTATAGTAGGAAGCTCCTAAATTATTGTTTTATGGATACCTGGCAGTTTTCTTGCCATTTCTCAGAAGTTCTCTATTAAACACATTCTCTCTCTCTCTCTCTCTCTCTCTCTCTCTCTCTTTCATACACACACACACACACATTGTGATTAAAGGCACAGACTTTGGCATTATGAAGTCTAAGTTTCAATTTCCAGTTCTGTAGTTTCTGGGCCACCTCACTTTAGGCAAGTAACCTAATGTCTCTGAACCTTGTTATTTTCATCTGTAAAATGGAGATTACAATTATATCAGACAATCCTCAAAACATCTGTAATGATTTTAGAGTTTCAGAGTCAGGTACAAGCAGGCACTCAGTAAATGGCTAGTGCTTTTATTACTTTATTATTATTTAGGTCTTGGTTTTCCTTGAGTCTGTGAGTCCCCATAATGAAATGTAATTTCCAGTAGATTGAGTAACACCTGTTTTCACCAAAAATTTTAACTGAGTTCATTACTTTCTGTGCAACCCAGATTAGTTTTCTGCCTTTTTCTCTGTGCCGTATGTAGGTGTTCAATAGATTTATTTAATAAATGTATGAATGAATGAGTGTGTAGATGAATTTTTAAATGCTTCTTTTTGAGAAGGTAGAACAAATGTGACACAGTAGAACAGATAAGAAAATAGTCCATGGAAAAAATGGCAAAGTCACGTATGTGTCCAGGGCCAGCCTAAGAAGAATTACTTTTTTTTTTAAGGGGAAATGTGTCGAATAGCTTATTTTAATTATTTTTAAAAGTTAAGTACAGGGACTTCCCTGGCGGTCCAGTGGTTAAGACTTCACCTTCCAATGCAGGGGGTGTGGGTTCAATCTCTAGTCAGGGACCTATGGTCCCACATGCCTCACAGCCAAAAAACCAAAATATAAAACAGAAGCAGTATTGTAACAAATTCAATAAAGACTTTAAAAAGTGGTCCACATCAAAAAAAAAAAAAGTTAAGTACAAAAATTTGCTGATGATTTGCATATTTAGCACCAATAAAATAATGTGAGATTAGCTGTAGTAAAACAGAATGTTGAGCTACATTCACATTAAGTAACATTATATAGTCTAAATTTGTGGAAAACTTCTGAGATGGCTGATAAAAAGTAAGATGGTGAGTGACCTTTGAGCAGAAAAAGACAGAAAGAGAAATGGCCTTTTCTACATTCTATTGTGCCTCTAAGTAAAATACTTGGTAATCGAGCTACAAAGCTATATGTCATTTGGTTTTAGGCACCTACTGTGATTTACCTTGTGAAGATCAGATTTTGCCATGGAGAGGATTTGTAAAAGTATCACACATTCCAGTACCATTGGCAACCACAGCTACCAAAAACTCCAATTTAAATTGATGAACCTAATATCAGATGATAGTATCATTTCCTTGTGGGTGTTTTGGGAAAAGATGGGTAGGGAATGTATAAAAGTGAATACTTTATTGACTGAAATAACAATTCATCATTTTGAAAACATGAAATACATTAAAGTTGTTATAGCATCAGGCATTAATATTTCACTGTACTTTGGACATTGCCTGCAATCAACATTTTCTGCCCTTTGAAACAGAATCATGCTTGTGGTATGCATTAAACATATAAAAGATTAAACACTGAAAAGAAATTCAGCCTTTAAAGACAATTTGCTTTGATTTATTCAGTGGGTTCTTCCAAAAAGTTAATACCAAGAATTATTGCTTGTTGAATTGGAGTTACAAATTCTTTCAGAGTTACTTAGTATTTTCTGTAATATCAGTATCAAGGAAGGTAAAGCAAATTTACATATTTATTAGGAAATAGAGGCACATAATCATAAAACAAGAAAACACAGCGTTTTTATAGACTTTATTTTTTAGAAGTGTTTTAATTTTCCAGAAAAATTGAGAAGATAGTATAAAGTGTTTCCATATACATTATACCCATTTCCCTCTATGATGATCCACTTATATTAGTATGTTACATTGTTACAATCAATTAACAAATATTGATACATTATCATTTACTATAGTCCATACATTAGTCCAGTTCCTTAGTTTTTACCTAATCCCTTTTTCTATTCCAGGATTTCATCCAAAACATCACATTACATTTAGTTGCCATGTTTCCTTAGGCTCCTCTTGGGTTTGATAGCTTCTCAGATTTTCCTTGGATGACCTTGACAATTTTGAGTAGTTAGGTTTTTGTAGGATGCCCACTACTAGAATTTGTTTGATGCATTTTTCATGATAATATTGGGATTATGTGTTTTGGGGAGGAAGACCACAGAGTAGAAGGGTTATTTTGTCAGATCACATCAAGTGTACAAAGTATCAATATGCATTATGAATGCTGAGATCGACCTTGATCACCAGACTGAGGTAGTGTTTTTCAGGTTTCTCCATCGTAAGATTACTGTTTTCCCTTTTTCATACTGTACTTTTTTGGAAGGAAGTCAATATGCTCAGCCCGCAACTAAGGAATAGGTAGTTATGCTTAAGATGGAGTACTACATAAACTATTTGGAATTCCTTTGCACTGGAGATGTACTATTCTCCTGCATTTATGTATCCAATTATTTATTCATATCAGAAGAACTCATGGATTTTTATTTTATACTTTGGGTTATAATCTAATTCTACTTTAGTTACTTTGTTCCTCAAATTGCTCTAGTCTGACCCTTGTGAACTCTTTTCAGTTGGCTCTTGTGCCACTCTGAGGTATCCCCATCCTATATATTTTTTTGGAACTTCCTTACTTTCTGACACTATAAGATGGTCTTGTATATAAATCTCGTATATTTACTGCCCCAGTCCTAGAATCAGCTATTTCTTCAAGGATAACTAGGTCTTTTTAGTGGAGAACTGTATTAGACAGCAGGATCTGTGTGTGGGGTGTGCTAATTGCTGCTCGGATGTCATTGCTTCTAGATCTTCTCAGCTGACAGAGCAAAGAGATAATATGTGTGTACATGACCCATGTATATGCACATATCTATAAGTATCTACATAACCATGTGTATTAAGGTAATATGAAGCAATATTAAGCTAAACATGAATGTATATTGATGTTTCCAACTTTAATCTGTTACCACATAGATCATCTTAGCCTCCTCTCTTGCTTATCTTTAAATTTCAACTCCAGTAAAACACTTGGATTTTAGAAGTATGAAAATCAAATTGTAGCAACTTTAGGAAGCCACATCATCTAGCAGAATAATTCTTAAAGGGCAAGGTGTATATCATCAAATTTTAATTTACAGTCAGCAGTACTTTTTAACATCAAAAGGCCTCCAGACCTCTGCTTCCAAGAAGATGAAGTAGCCCATTTCTCCCAGGTTCTCCCACTTAAAACTAAAACCCTGAACATAACAACAAACAAACATAGGAAGATGCTGAAAGGTGGAAATGAAAAGGCAGACTTAACTAGGGACTTTGGGACTTGAGGAATAACATGGTGATGAGTCCCCTGTGTTTCCTGTTGCTTCCCATACATCCTGGAGAGGGTATTACAGGAACCCCCAAACAATAACCACCAACAGAACAACAGACAAAAAAGCTTCAAAAAAACCCCCACAAAACCCTGTTCCCCCTAGCCAAAGTATGAGGAAAGGGGTTGCTAAAGACAGAAGACCATTTGGGCAATAATATACACACTACTCAAGCCAAGTGCCAGTGGAATATACACACTACTCGAGCCAAGTGCCAGTGGAATATTGCACCCATCATCTATGTCCTGTCGTTTCAGTTGGGCCAAGCTAGGATTTGATCTTCCACACCACCCCATTCCTACCCTCCAGAAGAGCCAGTGCTCTGATTCCCCACCAGGGTTGTTTCAGTGTGGTCCAGTGGTGAGCTGAGCCTCCACCCCTTTCCATTAGCAAACAGACTTTAAAAGGTGGTGCCTGACAGGCTAGTTAACACTGGGCTGCCCTCACACAATCATGGGGTCCAGTGGTGGAACTTAGCCTCCATCTCTCCCTGACATCAATAAGAATAGGATGTTACAGGTTGGAGGGAGTAGGCACCCCACTAACCCCCAACACATGATGTCAGTGAGACCCAATGGGGTGCTGAATCCCCATAACCATCCTGAGGCAGTAAGACAGAATGAGATGGCACAAGCAGGGCTAGTTGTCAGTTCTCTTCCTCTTACCCTGGTGTCAGTGGGGCCAGCAGGTAGCTGACCCTCTACCCACACCCGGCATCAACAAGAAGGAATGAAGTGGGAGGAAGGACAGCAAACACTTCACTTCTCCCCTCCCCTGGTGTCAAGAAATCTACTGGGGAGATGAACTTCCACTCCTACTAAAAGGCAACCCAATGATATTAATGTTCCCACTTTTGGGAGGAAGGTGTCAGAAGGGCCATAGGATAGCTAAACTTCTACTTGATCTGTCTGCAGTGAGACAATGTAAGTGCCCACTTTTGCTGGGGTATTGTCCGTAGGGCCCAATGGAAATCTGTATGTAACACCCCAGTCCTCATACTACGCCTCAAATAGGATGACTTCCTTCTAAAAAGTAATAATAAAATTAAATGGGATACAGAGTCATATAATAACTCACAATGTTTAGAATACAATGGAAAAAATACTCATGACACCAAGAACCAGGAAATCACAGAATAAATGAGAAAAGACAATAAACATACACCAACACTGAGACAAAACATCTATTGAAATGATCAGACAAGGATTTTAAATAAGCTGTCACATAAATGCTTCAATTAGCAATTATGTGTTCCTTGACAGAAATGGGAAAAATAGAAAATGTAAACAAGGAACTAGAAGTTATAACAATAAAAACAAATGAGAACAGTAGAACTGAAAAATACAACAATGAAAAAACTTTGCTCAAGAGTAGAGTGGAGATTACAAAGCATAGAATCATGAACTTAGAAGAGATCAATACAATCCACCAAATGTACAGAGAAAAATAGACTGAGGGGTAGAGATGGGAGAAAGAACAGGATCTCAAGGACCTGTAAACAGTAACAAAAGCACTAACATTCATATCATCAAAGTTCCAGAATGAAAAAAGAGAGCAAGTAGGACTGACAAAGTATTCAAAGAAATCATGACTAAAAAGTTCCCAATTTTTTAGAAGACATAAACACAAATTCAAGAATCTGAACAAACCCAAAGAGGAAAAACGCAAAGATATTCTTGCCAAGATGTGTCATAATTAAACTTCTGAAAAGTAGAGACAAAAAAAATCTCGAACGTGGACAGGCACAAACAATGCATTACTTATTGAGAAACACCAATTCCAATGACAGCATATTTCTTGTCTAAAACTCTGGAGTCGGAAGCATTGACATAACATTTTCCAAGTACTAAAAGAAAAGAAGGCTCAGCCACAAATTCACACTTTTTATATCCACTTTCTTGTTTGACTTACATTAATGGACAACTAACTCATCTTTCTATATCCGGGACTGCCATCACCCTTCTCCAAAAATCTAGTCACAGTATTTCCAGAGTGATCTTTCTGAAAATGAAACAAATTTTTCTTATAAAAATACCTGATTGTGTTATGAAACTTTTCTCTCTTCTAAGTTACCAGTTAAAATCCTTCAATGGATTCCCATCTTTCCTGGAGTAAAATCTCACATCCAAACTCTCTTTGTCCTTTTGGGCTGCTGTAAGATTATACTGCAGGTTGGGTGGCTCATAAACAACAGGAATTTTTTTCTCACAGTTCTGGAGGCTGCAAGTGCAAGAATAGGGTGCCAGTATGGTCAGATGAGGGCCCTCTTTTGAGTTACAGACCTCTCATTGTAACCTCACATGGCAGAAGAGCTTCAGGAGCTCTGTGGGGTCTCTTATAAGAGCACTAATACCATATCATTTCCCAAAGGCCCCACCTACTAATACTATCACCTCCGGAAATTAAGATTTCAATGTATAAATTTGGAGGGGAACACAAAGACTAGACCATAGCACTTAGTATAGATACATGGACCATTCATGGTCTGGCTTCTACCACCCTCTCCATTGTCTTCTTTTCTTACACTCCAGTGAGCATTTCTTTCTTTCTTTCTTTCTTTCTTTCTTTCTTTCTTTCTTTTTTTTTTTTTTTGCGGTACGTGGGCCTGTCCCTGTTGTGGCCTCTCCCGTTGCGGAGCACAGGCTCCGGACGTGCAGGCTCAGCAGCCATGGCTCACGGGCCCAGCCACTCTGCAGCATGTGGGATCTTCCCGGACCAGGGCATGAACCCGTGTCCCCAGCATCGGCAGGTGGACTCTCAACCACTGCGCCACCAGGGAAGCCCCAGTGACATTTCTTATACTGATTATGAATGGAACTCCTTTCTGGACTGATCCTTAACCATTCATTTTCTGGCAAACATGAATTTATCTTCTCTTTTCCTCAAAAATTCACCCTTCCTTCATGTTACATATCCATTTCAATTGCCTTCTACAGGAAGCCCTACTGATATCCCCCATATACTACTGTCCACAGCATGAATTAAGGTCTTACCGTGTCTTCCTATATCACTCTGTAATATTTTTTACGGTAACTATGGATTTTCTTATTTGAGTGTCACAATACATTGACTTCTAGGTGGCATGATAATGATTTTAGTAACAGTAACACTGGTGCCTAGTTTAACCCATGGCATACTTTAGGTGTTCAATAAATGTTTGTTGAATTAGTGAATGAATGAATGAATGAATGGTCAGTTTGAAATCTTAATCATGTTACTTTTCAAAAATCTGTTAAAAAGATATCCACAGTTTTCCAGAAGATTAGGGACTTAGGATCTTCAACTTGATTTAATAGAGGAAATTTTTACTCATACATCATGCTTAAATACCTCAAAGTAAAACCATTAACCCAGGAATTTAAGGTTACCCATTTGGACTTGCAAGCCAATAATTAATATCTCCTGCCCCGGCTGTATTAGATGGTTTCAATGTTCCACTCATATCTCCCCAGCACTCATCATTCCAGTATATGCTGATAGAATCATGCTACCACCTGCAATTATCCACCTTAGGGCAGGCCACAAATGTACAGGAGTTAATGTATCTGGGTGTAGCTTTCAACCAAGGACAGAGGGGACTGGAAGATAAGTACTTCAAGTTTCTCACCAATTCTTGGGATAACTCTGAGACATGTTCTGTAGAGTTTCACAGAACTCCCCTGAAATACTGGCAGCAGTTCCCTGCAGGAGTAATTTATTCAGTAATGCACCTCTGTTGGCTTCCTTCCATGCCTCCATTCTCAATTCCCACTCCACTTCTGAGTTTTCTGGAAGCACCTCCCAGATGAACAGTTTGCATTCAAATTATTGCCTCAGGTTCTGCTTCTAGGGGAATTCAATTTATAGCCTCCCAACAATCCAGTGCTCCTTACAGAGCCATCACTGGTACAAGTGCCAAGGCATGGCACATTCTGTATCACTCCTCCTAAATCCTAATATTTTTAAACAGGTAGGAAAGAGCATGACCTTGAAGAGAAAAATCGTTTATATGAGAATGGCCAATGGATAAAGGGAAGGAGAGACAGTGCCATTTGTTTTCCATTAATGATAGTGTGAAATTTATGGGCAGATGGTCTAACAGGTGTGACTATAATTTGAGGAGCCTGCTCCCTTGGTTACAGAAGACTGCTATTGTTATTATTATGGAAGCACAACCTCATGACTTTATTGCTTCACTTGATGTAGCCTTTTCCTTTACCCTTAAATCTTTCTACATCACTGAATTGCAGCCAATAGATTTATTTTCTCCCTATGGCTCCATCACAAAAAAGACACACATGTGCACACACACACACACAGAGTTTTGTGTATGCCAGTACTAGAAAAGACAAGCTCATGGTGCATGTATGCAATGGATATTGTACATTACAGGTCTCTGTGAAATAGTCTTCTGCAGGTTCCTATGTTTATTTTATGAATAATTAACTTTAGTAAAGTTAATTTCCTGAAGATCTTAATGAAGACTGAAGAAAGGAAGTAAATTTTAAAGAAAAAGACTTAGAAACTTGCCCTTTTTGCCCTCTCTTTGTGTCTTAATGAACAAAGGATAACTGGGCCTTTTTTGAAGTCTTTGCTTGAGTTGAAGACACAAAATGCAACCTGTACTCTTATCATAATATGTTCAGTTTATGAGTACACAAACTTATAAACCGTGAATTTCCCTAAAGTTATTATACCATTTAGAAGATGTTTGCTTGGACGTTTACTTAAAACCAAACAATTGAGGTCTATACATCCAAATAATTTCCTTCTCTCTTGCTGTCTCCATTTCAGTTTCCTGAGTTTCTGGGAAGGCCTGGTTTCCCCAAAGGAACGATTTCTGGTAGAAGTCTGAAGGTCTGACCCAAGAAAAAAAAGAGTAGCAGGGCTACTCTTCATTGTGGCACGCGGGCTTCACATTGCAGTGGCTACTCTTGTTGCAGAGCACGGGCTCTAGGGCACACCAGCTTCAGTAGTTGCGACGCACGGGCTCAGTAGTTGTGGCTTGCGGGCTCTAGAGCACAGGGTCAGTAGTTGTGGCGCATGGGCTTAGTTGCTTTGCGGCATGTGGGATCTTCCCAGACCAGGGTTCGAACCCGTGTCTCCTGCATTGGCAGGTAGATTCTTAACCACTGCGACACCAGGGAAGCCCAAGATACAGATTTTAATAAGAAAATATTAGTCAACAATTCTCTTATCTCTATGTCTTTTTCTATCTCATTGATTGTGAAGAATACAATCATAGAGAAAGCAAAATCTACATCAGTTGAAAATTTTTTCCACCTGCATGCATGTTATAGTGGATGTGTAACATCTTCACAGGGTTTGTGAAATCGCTATTTCACCACAAAAATTAAATATGACACTAAAATGATCTGACACAAATTAGTCCATTGAATAAGGGGAGGAGGATTGGCATCTTGGTTATTGTTTAGAAGAAAAAAAAAATCATTAACCTGTTAGGCAAAATACTTGTCTTTAAAATATCCCTTAATAAATATAATAGAAAATGAAATAAAATGAAAGTACAGTGTTATGAAAGGAAAGCAATTGGGTTGATCTCAAAGTGAGTATAAAAATCAATGTTTTTTGTTTAGTTTGTTAATAATTTTATTCTTAGAGCTCTCAGGCAGCTAGCTTTTGGTCATTTTTAACATGAATCAAAAAGTTCTAAACATTATTTTTAAGGTATGCAGATCACTAGGCCCTCCTCCCCTCCTTTCTCTCTTTCTTTTAATCTTTTAATTTATTTTTGGGAGTTTTGGCTACCATTTATGTTCTAATCATGTTTTTCAGGAAGTGAATTTGAACTTTGAACCTCACCTAGTTTGAATCCTACCTCTATTGTTTTCTATCTCTATGACTTAGGGTAAGTTACTTAACCACTGTGAATTGTATCTGGATATTTAAAACAGGAAAATCACAGGGTTGTTGCGAAGATTAAAGAAGATAACATAAAAGGGAACTTATTGCAGTGTTTGAGACATAGTAAGGGTTAGTAAATATTTCCAGTTTTTAGCTTTCAAATTCTCGTGAGCAGTTTACAATGAGATCTCATTACCACATTTACAATTTATGAGATTTTCCCTAAAATTATGAACCTTTTCCTACCCCTCTCCATTTTAAAGCAAACCTTGAAATGACTGAACCTCATAGGAAATTGTCTCAATGCAGGTAATCCCAGTAGCAGGAGAGGTTGAAGCTACCACAATGCAAAGTTGTCAGGCTCTGATCTGGCAGTAGCTGTGGGAATTAGTCTTAGCTTCTATTTTTAACTCTGCAAGGAGTTGATTGGATGACCTGGGAAAACTCAGTTGGCATCTTATTTTCTTTCTGAATTTCTTTCTGCATCTTATTTTCTTTCTGAATTGTACCATTTGTCTAATCACTCTTTTCACTGACTCATTATCAGAAATGATATCACGGTTGTTGAATAAGGATG
The DNA here is from genome assembly GCF_964341445.2 of Mesoplodon mirus. Lineage (NCBI taxonomy): Eukaryota > Metazoa > Chordata > Mammalia > Artiodactyla > Ziphiidae > Mesoplodon > Mesoplodon mirus. Next base: position 35,242 of record NW_028294329.1, on the reverse strand, counting down.
TTGATTTCAGAAGTAATGTTATAGAAAATGGGAATTGTTCCCTTTCTTAAAAGCAATAGTTGACAATTTTATTTTATTTTTTTCTGATACAGTATTGAAGTTCCTGGGAGAGGGCAACTTTAATTTATAAAGAGTTGTTAACATTCACTTCCTCTAACAAAAGCCGTTAAAGGTAATACTACTAATTATCTGCCTTGTACCCCAATCTTTTTTTTAATATGTAACTGTTGAAGTTTTTTAATGTTAATCAATATCATTAAGTTGTCCAAAAAGGAAAATTAATCTGTTACTCCATTGTATATCATATACAAAGGAATCTTCTTGGTATATGATATCTTTCTATTTGACTGAATCTCAATGAATTTAGAGAGTACATGTAAGAATTTTAATATTCAGAGTCTTATTCATAAACGTGCACTACTGAGTAGATTCAATCACTAGCAACACCTTTAAACTGAAATCAAAAATAGAGCCTCAATTAACGTGAAAACTTTAGTACCAGAAACACCTGCCTATAAAAACTGCACTGTTAGTACACAGGCGAGCTTTAGTATGATAACAACTTTGTTGGGCTTTAAAAAGCACATAATTTTACATTTTTTTCTTATTTGACTTTTTATCATTATGTGGACCATTTAGGTCTAAGGAAACAAGTACAAAAACTGCCTAAAGCCTTCCATTTAATATGTAAGCCATGGTTGTCCACAAGAGAGAATTTTGTGGTGATCAACAACTCTAGCCAAATCGACAATAATTTATTTCAGTTGGTAGAGTCTAATCATGTGTACCTAACTATGTTCTTTTAAGTAAAAAGTGTGAAACATTTTTAGTAGTAAGTTTGTCCTGAATTTCCAAATCAATATTTTTAATCCCTATTTGAATACTGAATTCATTAGCTATTCACCAAAGGCTTGAGGCATAGATTTTGGGCATAGTCTGCTTCTAAGATGAGATGTAGCAAACAGTCTAAATTCCTGTTTGGAATATACATGTGCATACACGTATACACATATATTATACAAAAATTTACATACAGACATTCCCCGAATTACAATGGTTCGGCTTAGTGATTTTTCAACTTTACCATGGTGCGAAAGTGATACTCGTTTAGTAGAAACTATAGCTTGAATTTTTTCAAAGTATACTTTGAATTTAGAGTAGAAACTATACTTTTCCCAGACTACTGATATGCAGCATGATGCTCTCTTGTGATGCTGGGCAGCAGCAGCAAGCCACTCCTCCCACTCAGCGACTCAATCACAACTGACACACTTACAACCGGTCTGGTTTTCACCTTCAGTACAGTATTCAATAAAACAAATGAGATATTCAACAGATTATTATAAAATAGGCTTTGTGTTAGATGATTTTGCTCAACTTTAGGCTAATGTGAGTGTTCTGAGCACATTTAAGGTAGACTAGGCTAAACTATGACGGTTGGTAGATTGGGTGTAGTATAAGCATTTACAATTTATGATATTTTCAATTGATGATGGGTTTATCAGGATGCAATGCCATAGTAAGTTAAGGAAGATCTGTATTTTATGTGTATTATATATGTTAATTATATTTAGCCAATTATGTGTATAAAAATATATATGCATATATATGCATGTATATATGTCTGTTTTCATGAACATTTGCCTTCTATTTCAAATATTTGATTATATTTATTTATTTTTTATTTTTTTATTTGATTATATTTAAAATAAACAGACAAGTTCTTGGAGAAGCATTTGAAGAATCTTTGTTTCCAGAGTCAAGTTTTGCAAAGAAAACTTATTTTTTCACTGGCTGTTTATTTTTCAATAGTTAAAAAATATTTTTAAAATTTCACAGTGATTCTTTAATATATGAATATGAATATGTATTTACTTCAGGTGCTATATATGTTATTTATACATATGTGTATTTATATATATTTAAATGTTTTTAAACCTGATCTTACTGGGTTATGACTACTATCCAATTATGTGAGAATAGTGATATTGTTGCCTTTCAGCTTGGAACATGCTTCTGTTTCATTTGATTATATTTTATCCATTAAGTGCTCTGGCCTTCCATTAGCTCTTTTGCTTTGAGGAATACATTTTATAGTGCATTAGAAATATTCTTCTATTTTTCATGCCATAATTTTCTGGTGTCTCACAAAATCCTAATTTGGAATGTTCTGACTTGAATAGTGTTTCAGAATAGAGACTTGTCCCTTTTGGAATCATCAGATCTGTTGGTTAGGTACAGTATTTCTTATTTTTTCTGTTAGGGAAAGGGAGGAAGGAAACCGCACTATGGAACTTTCCAGTTTTTTTTTTTTTTTTTTTCTTACGCTTATACCAAAAAAATGCACTCTTCTAGTAAAACTAGAAACATGAGAGTGGCAGTTACATAGTTCCAAATTAGGACAACCTAATATACTGTAATTTTTTCAAGTAAGAGAATAACCCAGGTAGTATACTGTTAACTAGATTTTTTAAAATAGCCATTTGTTGCTTAATAATTCTATTCTTTTCCCATTGTTAGTTTCATAACATTTTTACACCAAGGTTTATATTAACAAATGCCATCAGTTGTATTGTTGGTTTCCTCCTGCTTTCTGATGAGTTCTATAATATAAAAATGCTTAAAGTCCAGACTTCTCAACTAGAAAACATAAGCACAGTAAAAGCAGTGTTTTTGTTTTGTTTTGTTTTTGCGGTATGTGAGCCTCTCACTGTTGTGGCCTCTCCCGTTGCGGAGAACAGGCTCCGGACGCACAGGCTCAGCGGCCATGGCTCACGGGCCCAGCCGCTCCGCGGCATGTGGGATCTTCCCGGACTGGGGCACGAACCCGTGTCCCCTGCATCGGCAGGCAGACTCTCAACCACTGCGCCACCAGGGAAGCCCAAAAGCAGTGTTTTTAAAATTAATTCTGGAATATATTTCTCTTGATGGTAAAGACATATAAGATTACAGATGTGTATGTTTGTATGCTTTATAAATAAAAATAATATGATTAATCATGTATTAATTTATACTACCAGAAATTCCCTCTAAATCCTTTCTAGGACACAAATATTTATGACATTTCTATATTGCTCTCATTTTATTATTTTAATGAAATATTATACGGGTAGTATTTCATAAAAACACTGCATCTATTGTAATACTAGTTTAGGAATTTTAATTTGGTATGTAAATATACTAACTTCTGTTGAAATTGCTATAGCTTAGGGTCAAAATTAATTTGAAGGTTATTATTCTGGTTTTTATTAGCTGCTGTCTCAAATTAATTATAAAGACAAAAATATCCCTGGCTTCGAGTTTCTGCACTATTAATGACATATCGAGGTGTCTCTTGGATATCAATAAATGATATATTTTAGAGCATAACTTATGAAATGACTTGCCGGTTGGCAGACCACCTTTGACGATAAAATATATTTGATAGTCTACCTTTGCAAATTCATTGTACCACAAAAATGTGATCTTGGTAATTGACATATGACTATTAAGCTTCAATCATTCTCCATAATATTCCTATTAGCAATTATTAATAGAATAAAGGGGAGACAACAATTCTATAGTATTTATTCAGATTTTTATTTAAACTCAAGTATAATCTATATTTCTATAGTGCTTATTTTATCGAACACCTCACTTAAGTAGAAGGAAGTGTTCTAGAGGTTTGTTATCAGCTTTTAAATGAAGTAATCTTTAACTATCTTTTATTTAAAAATACTAAAAAAAGTTTCATGGTCTTTAATTAAATATAAATATTGGAATTGTCTATGAAACTTTTGAAATGGTCAAACACATAAAAACATAGGGATATCCTTTAAAGCAGGGGTCCCCAACCCCTTGGCTGTGTTAGGAACTGGGCCGCACAGCAAGAGGTGGGCGGCGGGCGGGCAAGCGAAGTTTCATCTGCTGCTCCCCATGGCTCGCCATCGCTTGCATTACAGCCTGAACCAACTATCCTCCCCCGCCCACCCTGTTGGTGGAAAAATTGTCTTCCTCGAAACCGGTCCCTAGCTCCAAAACAGTTGGGGATCACTGCTTTAAAGCATATGAATTTCTAATATATTTATTTAGGTTATATATGCTGAACTTTTTTTACATAATAGCTCATAGGTAACCTTCACTATTAAGTATTTTATGATGCTTAGAATCGGAAACAATACAGAAACTAACAAATTAAAATTGTTTTTTGTAAAATGTCAAGTGAGAAGAGAAGAATGTTAAATAATAAATACAGCATATTCACAACTTGGTTTTGAATATCACACACATAGAGAAAAAAGACCCAAAGAAAATTTAAAAATTATTTATCAATGGTTAACTCAAGAAATAAGAGAGTCAGGGTGACCTTTACTTCCTCCCATTCTCATTCTGTATTTCCAAATTCATTGCACTATATATGTATTACTTTTAGAACTGTTTAAGAAGAAATGTGCCAGTTTGGATAATTTTTTTTTAACATCTAAACATTGCCGAGTGTTGTTAAAATGTTCAGTTTTTATGTAGCTTTCTGGAAGATCTAGCTGGCCATAAAAAACTGAATATATTAGAAGAGGGGGAGTTTTCCCTCATCTTGAAATAATAATGATAAATAATATTTTTAAAACATTAAATAATTTTCAAAGCATTTTTATATACATTTTCTCCTCAGACCATCCTAACTCTCTAGAGTTGGTAGAAAAAGGATTATACTCATTTTGCCCAGGGTGGGGGTTGGAGAGTGGGAACTGAAATTCATGAAGTTTAGCAAATTGCCCATTTAAGCCATACACAGTTATTAAGTGGCAGGGCCAGAATTCTAACCTGTTTCATGCCATGGCCAATCTAGTGCTTTCCTCTATGCTCTAGGAACTGGACATATTTAAGAGGTAAGCACAAAAATGGAAATAGGTCTGAATCTTGCTCTAGTTACAAATTTGCCTATAGACCTCACTGGAGCCTGAACCAGGAAAATCTATATGAATTTCTTTCTTCAACCCAAAGAAATGGCCATGTTAAATAATTCCTAGGTTAAATTTTTAAAAACCTATACTGTCTGTTTTTTCACCATATTCCAGTTTGTGTATCTTGTGTCTATCAACTTCTCCAAAGAACCATGCTTCCTACCTAAAGGATTGCATTGCTTAATAAACAAACATTGACAATTCTGATGCTAAGCTGAATTAAATAATATACCAATCATTTATGAGATCTGCCTTAGTATTTTTACGCTCCTGAAATATCATCTCTATAACCTGCTTTTTAAAATAGTCTGACACCTACCGAGTACTCTTTCACTTCCTACAAGAAATCAAGAAAAAGAAAGCATTTGTGTTTTTAATTTTAGTGAAGGGTTCTTGATTTAAGAATTAGTTATTTAGTGTCATTTGAATTTCAAGTGTGCCTCAAGTACTTGAGGTTCTTTCTGTATGACTTCTCCAGAGTTTTCACATATATATCATCATTAATTTCATCTTTCACTTGGGATTAGTAAAAGAAAAGTTTTATTTACTACTATTTCTTAGTTTTCTTCAGTTCAAATATTCAGTGCCTTGTCAAAAATAATATTATAGTCTTACACTGTTCATTGATAACAGATAATACCAAGAAATTGTGATTCTGGTTTTCAGTTAAAAAAACAAAATGAGAAACTAAAGAAATAATTACTATAACAATGTTTTTCTCCATTTAGCTAATCAGATATTCACATCAGTGAGTGTTAGATTTTGAGACTATGAATCCCAATACTAAATGTTTTATATATTCAGAGAAGTGAAAAATAATAATTATTATGCTTCCTCTGTGCTAAATACTGTTTTAAAACCAATTGGAATCCCCCCTCACAACAATCCTAAGAGGTAGGTACTCTTTGCACCTATTTTACAGCCTGACAAACTGAGGCACAGAATGATTAAATTATTCATGGTCACACAGCTAGTAAAGCACAGATACAGTACTTAAAATCAAGTCTGTTTTTGTGAAAGTCCACATTCCCAACCCCTGTAATGAAAGCGTGTGATCCCTACTATTTGCTATATACCCATTTACTTGCTTTGTGGAAAGAAAGGGAGTGAGGGAAGAGGAGGGAAAGGGAGGGAGGGAAAGAGGAAAAGAAGGCGGAATGGAGGGAGGCAGGAGAATTGTCAAAATTCTGCCAGCTTGCTGATACTGTGTGTTATTTCTTATAATAAGGTTGAAATTAAGGACTTGTAGAGATTTACATAGAATAAATAATTTTAAATTTCTTTAAGGGAAGTCTCTGTTAATATTATCAGATGGGAGACAGCAAGTGAATTTCTGTTTAATTCTATTCATAATTAAAATGCTATAGCAGGCTCATATTTGGAACAAACACAGTTCTGGTAATTCTCATAGTAATAATTCTACCTTTTCTTAAAGTTGTTATCATTTTTTTCACCCTCAACACTCTCAGCTTATTTAATTTTAGTACCTACTCTTTTTCAAAAGTCCATAAATTTTAGTTAGGCTTAAATCATAGGAAAATTGAAGAAAGTTTAGAGCTTGTAACAGAAGGAAACCACCCCCTTCCCACCCCGAGCCCAGCTCTGTCCATTTGTATCAGAGCTACTCCACCAAGAAAGGAGGAATTATTCTGATTGGTCAGATTTATGACACATTCTATTACATAGGGTGACTGTATTTGTTTAGAGGTACACAGCAACAGTTCCACATTTCTTCTTGCCCGTTGCCTGGTCCTGTGAAAGCAGGTAAGTGGAGTGAAGATCCTCAAAACCTAGACCTCAGTCTCTTGTTTCTGTTCCATTCCATTCACCAGGGTGAGCTTAATCCAGCAGAAGAGTGAGCTCTTCTGTGTCTGGCTGGATGTTTCCATGCAGATGAGTCAAGTTCCATTTTGAGCCTGGAAAATCTTGCATGCTGTCTCATCAACTTCTTCCTTTTCTGAGTATGTACTCAGAAAATGGTAACATGCCCCCAGTAAGCCTTTACCACAGCTCTGACTCAGGGTTATTAGGAAGTAATTCCAAATCTCAGACATGTTCTGTATTTTAATCAACAGATAATTTGTACTTATAGTTAACATTTACTCTGGATTATTCACGTGTTCTTATGCAGTTGGAACCTATTTCTGTCTTCATGTGCTTAAAGCTAGGATGAGTATGGATTTTAATCAAGATAATTTAGAAATTTTATTAAGTGTTTCTTATGTGGCAGGCACTGTTCTAGGTACTGGTGATAGAGTGTTAAACAAAGTGGTTACAATCCACACTCTAAGAAAGGGTACTTAACATGAAAATTGAAATAGGAAAGATGTACAGAAATCATACGCAAAAAACAAGAGTCAGTTTAATATGCATAGTTGGCATCTTGGGGATAGAAGAAATCTAACACAAGGAGTTTTACAAGACTGTTGATATTATAGTCACTTCAGTTGAACTTTGTTTTATTTAAAACAAGCAACTTTTTTTCAAACCAAGTAAAAAAATTATTGACAGTAATTGTGCAACTTTATAGCTCCTTATTTAGTAAAGAGAGGGTGCTTTGACTTATGATATGAGGCAATTTCAGTCTTTTGATAAACTAACCTTCAGCATTTTAGAAATTAAGCTTTTTCATTGATGGAAATTCTAATATTTGCCCATCACTTTTATTTCATGCCTCCGAAATTACATTAAATTTTCCAATTTTAAGTGAAAAACTGGCATATTATCTGTTGACACTACAGTTCCAAGTTTTATCATAAGAAAAGGTGGGTGAGAGGAATCCCCAGCTCAAAATCCTACCCAAACTTGAATTCTGAAAGTCTTATTTTGATTGATTAGTAGATGTTGGTATCACATTATTTGCAATGGCAGAGGACATTGTCAAGTTGTTATTAGCATTCATTGCAGCACCGGCTTCTGAGAATGTATTAGGTTTTTTTTTTTTTTTTTTGCTGTACACGAGCCTCTCACTGTTGCGGCCCCTCCCGTTGCAGAGCACAGGCTCCGGATGCGCAGGCCCAGCGGCCATGGCTCACGGGCCCAGCCGCTCCGGGGCACGTGGGATCCTCCCATACTGGGGCACGAACCTGCGTCCCCTGTATCGACAGGCGGACTCTCAACCACTGCACCACCAGGGAAACCCTGTAGTAGTTTTTTTTAAACCACGTTTTCTCCTCTTGACCCATGACTCCAACTCTAAAAATTTCTTGACTCATTCATACATCATACATTCAAGAAATAATTACTGATTGCATATACTGTTCCAGATACCAGGCTGGTCAGTAGGGAGTCAAAATGACTAAGGCACAGGCTTGGCTGTCAAGGAGACCCCAATGTAGTGAACTTTTGCTTCTTACTCTTCAAGTGGCATTGATCCTGTGTAATCAGAAGTAATAGGGAATTAAGTAGCATTCATATTGTAATTAAATGTAGATTGAGCCAGATGATTTTCCAAAATCAGGTTTAATCAGAGATAGGGCAAGAGTGTTCTTTGGGATTTTTCCTTGATGAGCATTGTTAACTATCCTTGAGATGCAATAATAGAAGTCAGTGAGTAATTTATCAATTTGGTTTCCTATGGAAACCAAGATGAAGCACGTTTTCTCCTTTAGTCATTGACTTTCTACAGAGATAGGGAAGGCGCTTCAACTTGCCTGGACAAGAAATCACCAGTAAACAGCAGTGATGGTAGATGTGGGTTATTTACTACCATGGGGTTGAGAATATTAGTGAGCTGCATTTTGACCACTTGTCAAACATTTTGACATCTTGGAACAGAAAGTGTTATTTAAATATAAAAAGCATTGTTGAATTGCTGTTAGTCATCCCTATGAGGAAATGACCTATTAAGTAACAGATCGGGAATAAGATTGATTTCTGCTAAAGAGTGCTTAAAGTAGCTACATGTTTCAATTTGTGGGTTTTTTCCAACCATTTGTAAGTTACCACAGTAAAAACCCCATATAAAAAGCTATCTGAATTTACTTTCCAGCATTCTTTCCTGGGCTTTCTCTCTCTTTCCCCCTCTCCCTCTCTCTCAGATCAGAAGGAGAGCAATGGGTCTCAAGCTTTAGCGAGAATCAGAAGGCTTGTCAAAACAATGATTTCTGGAGCCTCAGCTGGGAATTTGCATTTCTAACAAGTTTCTAGGAGAAACTTCTGCTGCTGTTACATATTTGATGAACCACTGCTCAAGTAAAAGGAATGGGAATTTAGGAAGTAGAAAGATCTAGAGCTATGAAAAGCTGAAGTCAGCTTCTGATCTTCTTCACCAAGCTGCCCAAGCTATTGGGAAGATAATCACTACTGCCCCAGGGAAGCGTATTGAAAGTCACACCGATTAGAATGGGCATCATCAGAAAATCTACAAGCAACAAATGCTGGAGAGGGTGTGGAGAAAAGAGAACCCTCTTTCACTGTTGGTGGGAATGTAAATTGATACAACCACTATGGAGAACAGAATGGAAGTTCCTTAGAAAACTAAAAATAGAATTACCATATGACCCAGCAATCCCACTACTGGCACATACCCAGAGAAAACCATAATTCAAAAAGACACATGCACCCCAATGTTCATTGCAGCACTATTTACAATAGCCAGGTCATGGAAGCAACCTAAATGCCCATTGACGGATGGATAAAAAAGACGTAGTACATACATAAAATGGAATGAACTTGGGTCATTTGTAGAGACGTGGATGGACCTAGAGACTGTCATACAGACTGAATAAGTCAGAAAGAGAAAAACAAATATTGTATATTAACACATATATGTAGAACCTAGAAAAATGGTACAGATGAACCGGTTTGCAAGGCAGAAATAGAGACATAGATGTAGAGAAGAAATGTATGGACACCATAGGGGGAAAGCGGGGCAAGGGTGGTGGTGGTGGGATGAATTGGGAGATTGGCATTGACATGTATATACTAATATGTATAAAATAGATAACTAATAAGAATTTGCTGTATAAATTAATTAATTTAATTTAATTTTTTAAAAAAGTAATTGGCCCTCCTCTGAGTAAGTGATTGGCTGAGGGCATCATGTAGAACACTCTTGACTGTCCTACTCTTAAGCCCAGGTTTGCAGTGAATGAGCCATTTAACCTCTCTTTACCCCAGTCTTTCTCAGATTCAAAATAGTAACGGTAATTTCCCTTCCCTCTTGTTAAAAAACAAGACAAAAAATATGCAAATCCTGATGGTGCTTTCCCTTTGTGGAAAGTTATTTGGATTTATCCATCTACTACTCTGATGTAGTAAAGAAGAAATTTAGAAAAATTTCTCTCTGTCGATAAAGATTTTAGGCTTTTAAGCTTAACTCTTTAGCAAAAACTACCAAATGCCTATTCTCCACTGCCTGGGGCTAGACATTTCCTTGATTCTGTCTAAGAGGTGGGGAGCCACAAGGGAACAAGTACTTAAAGAGACTCTAAAAAGCCCTATCTTTTCTGCACCCCCTTCGCCACCACCAGCTCTCCAGTTTATCCACTGCTCTTCTCACTCTTTCCACACCAGGAACACCAGCCTCTTAGCTTATACTTTCAACACTCAACGTTCTCCCATCCAAAGGCCCTTGCGCTTACTATTTCATCTTCTGGAAATGTTCTACAAAAGTAATCCATACACATATAAATAGAATATGATAATAGAGGTTATGATAATAGATAGGATATGACTACCTTCAAGTCTCTGGTCAAATGTCACCACATCAGGGAGACCTTGATCATCCTATAAAAAACAGCTGTTGTGCATCCCCATGCAGGTGCACACATTAACCTACACATGTTCTATTCCATCTCTGATATATTTTTCTCCGTATGTTTGTTCCCATCTGCCAAACAATATATCAATATTTTGGTATTGGTTTATTTTCTGTCTCTTCCCTAGGTAGAATGCAAATTCCGTGCAGGTAGAGTCATGGTTTTTTCACTGCAGAACCTACAACAATCATTGGCACATAAGAGTCACTCAGTAAATGTTTCTCGAGTGAAAAAAAGAAAGGTGATATATCCTTACCTTAGATTATCCACTGCACATTTTGGTATCCTTTACATTACTTGCTCAAATGATCTTACACTCCAGTCATACGTACCTATTGGCAGTTCTTTAGAGCCACCATTGCTCTTTATGCCCTCGTGTCTTTTTTAAAATTTAATTTTATTTTTTTAAACATTTTTATTGGAGTATAATTGCTTTACAATGGTGCGTTAGTTTCTGCTTTATAACAAAGTGAATCAGCTATACATATATCCCCATATCTCGTCCCTCTTGCATCTCCCTCCCACCCTCCTATCCCACCCCTCTAGGTGGTCACAGGACATATATACACTCACTACCAAATGTGAAATAGATAGCTAGTGGGAAGCAGCCACATAGCACAGGGAGATCAACTCTGTGGTTTGTGCCCTCTTGCGTTTTAAATCTTGCTGTAGCCTCTGCCTAGGATGTTCATTTCTGAAACTTTTTTGTTGTCTTTCACACTTCTACATTTCCTTCAAAACACAAATCAGGTATCCTGTTCTTCAAAAATATTTCATGATAAACTTGTTCTTTCTCTGTGTCTTCCTTCCCACCCTGGCACCCTGTCCTGGCACTTATCTACTCATTATGTTATACTATTCTGTCCAGTTGAAACTCCTCCCAGCTTTACCAGAGACCACTTGAAAGCCGGGACTGCTTCTGACATCAAAAGCACAAGCCCCAATGCCTGGCATATGACAGCTACTCATAAATGATCAATAAATCAACAACAGTCCATCTTATTCTTTCTTCTTATCATAAGAAGCTACTCTTCATTGCTTTAAACTTCTAAAATTACCCTGAGGGATATAATAGTAATGAGTGTTCCTGAAAATCAAGAGAATGGACACTTATGATAAGTAGCTTGAAGATTAGCCAAGTGAAAACTGGAATAGCTCTCAAACAAGGAAGAGGAGTGAGGCATTCAAGCTCCTTTAGGAGTAGCAAGTAGCAGTGATGCTGGTGTTCACATTGCCATGAAGAAAACCACTGCCATGTGAAGCTCCTAACACGAGTAAATATGTAGTATCTCTGAGGTATGTGATAGTATGTGAGAGTAGATCATGACAACACTCTTCAACAACCTTGTTTCTGGATTTTACCTCATCCAGCATCACTTGGTGTATGTTGAGATAATGCACAAATTTTACTAGGTAATTAGTCTAGGAATTATTCCTCTAGGGTAGAAAGATGCTATCTTACTCCAATCGTGTTGCTATAACAAAATACCACCAACTGGGTAGATTATAACAACAGCAATTATTGCTCACAGTTTTGGAGGCTGGGAAGTCCAACACTGAGTTGCTAGCATGTTTGCCTTCTGGTGAGGACCTTCTTCCTGGTTCATAAGCTGACACCAACTCCCTGTGTCCTCACATGGTAGAAAGGGCAGGGGATCTCTCTGGAGCCTCTTATAAGGCATTAATTTCATTCATGATGGTTCCACTGTTACGACTCAAGCACTTCCCAAAGGTCCACCTACTAATACTATCACATTGGGCATTAGGGTTTCAGCATAGGAATTACCACATAGGAATTCAATGTATAAGACATTCAGACCATAGCAGATACTTGGGAGTCGAAGCTTGTTCTAAACTTTATAGCTGGGAAGACTCTGTGAAGCTAGTATGTGTGGCTGAGTCATGCATGTTTGAAGATGATAAAAGACCCATCCCAGCAGAAAAATCCTACACACAACTGAGAAACCACTGGGCATTGTGAATGAGTGTATGCCTTGGCAGAAGGCTGTTCCTCCTCACATCTGTGAATTATGCATGATATTGCAAGAGGACTTTTTAAATATGAGCAATTTGGAGCAAAAATGACAGAAAAGAGAAGTGCAAAGAAACAAGATGAGTGAGTATTGAAAAGCAGAAGTGGTATATTGGTAGGCCTGGAAATCAACTGTCAGTAATTTAAATTGATTAAATGTAGCATAGAAAATGTACAAGAAAAGGTTGAGGGGATCAAATTAACAGGCAAAAGAAACAATTTTCTCAACAGTAACATTTTTGCTGTATCAAAGTGAAAGCAATCCATAAGAGATTGAGAAAATGAGTATTTTTTCTCATTCCTTTGTCATGTGACAAAGGAATAAAATAATTCCTTTGTCACATGACTAGATCTAAGGTGAAAATTAGAACTTTATCTCAATATAAGGAGGCAGTCATTCTTAGGAAATAACATTTAAATTGAACAAGAAAAAGGAGATCAGAGGCATGAACCAAGAGATAAAACCTTGTCTCACTTATTCATAGACTATGGGGCCCAACTGTCGAACAATAATCAGTATCGAGGCTGCAGAGAACAAAGTTTTATTTGAGGTCTTAATAATTGCAGTCCTGGAGACACAGATTCAGTAAAACTCAAAGATACTCTGTGGAAGAGAAAGAGCCAGGGACTTATAAAGATAAAAGGTACAAGGTTGTTAAAGCTGTCTGTCAGGAATTATGATTGACTCTGACGCAGGAAAGGAAATATTTGTCCTTAAGGGATTCTCCATCACAAGTTATTTTAGGTTAAGTGTCCGGTAAGTATCTTGAGTTTCTGGAACGTGGGCAGATGCTCTGGATGCCTGTGTCAAAGCAATAGGTAGTAAAAGTTCAGATTCCATCTCGGCTGAGATGTGCCTAAGTCACACTTCCTCAGTGGCTTCCTCAGAGGCTCCATGTGAGAGAGCTCTCCCCACCAGTAATGACTCCATTTCTGTTTTCCTTTCACACAACTTACCTTCACTCCTCAGATGTGTTGGGAACTGATAAGCATATTCTCACCATAGTACTTGTTGTCGCTCACTTGCATTAAAGTGGACCATAGCCAACATCAATAACTGATTATTGAGTTATATTGTATTTTTCTCAAATTCAGAGTTATTTATTTTAAAGCATCAGTAAGCAAACTATGGCCTACAGGTGAAATCTATTCTTGAGCTAAGAATGGTTATTACATTTTGAAAAGGTTGTAAGAAAAGAAAAAGAAAAAAGGAAAAAAAGAAAGAATATGTGTTACAGACCTATGTAGCTCATAAAAGACAAAAATATTTATTACCTGGAGGGCTTAAATTTAAGGGGATAAAGTTGATATTCACATTCATTATATATATATGAATATAATAAATATATTATGAATAACAACTGAATATAATAAATGTATATAATGAATGCGAAGGTTTATTTGTCTTACACTTTGTAGGATTTCACACCCTAAAGCGTGGATTTCTAGATAAGAGAAAGAGAAGATACATATTTACCAGTTCATAGTTTATTGAGGACAAAAAGGAAGAGGATTGAGGCAAGTTCACTTCATTTTTGCAATGACAACATTACAGAGGAAAATGAAGTAAAAAATGTGAAACAGAAGCCTGATTGTGGAAGATGCATGAAGGGAATGAATAAGGCAATGAAAGGGGATAAACTACTTTGAGAGCTCTGATGCCAGGAGGAAAGTGGAAAGTAGTCATGTATGTCCCTGCAGGTATTTGTAGGTTGTCTTCCACTCTGAGATTTCTCTGCTGCTGCCCTTCCCCTAAACAAGTGTCAGAGAGGATTGGAGCTCTGTCTTCACAGCGCTTGCTGACTTTTCAAGAGAAACATTGTACAGATAGACCCACAGACATACTTAAATAGATATCCGCAGCTCTGTTGGATGTGTAGTATTTAGCTTCTTCGGTCTGTGTGTGAAACACTTCTAACATGCTTCCCCTACTCCAATGCCCACAGGGCCACCAGTTTTCAACCTGTTTTCTCTGTCCTGTTAAACACACCTCTTTTTCTAGCAGCTGAATGGGAAGGAGGACCCCCCTTTCAGTTGTTATCTTCCTCGAAACTGTTCATTCTAAACGAATTCTCACATTTCCTTTCTGAATCTATCTACCGTCTCCCTCTATGTCCAAACTCCTCCTGATAGACAAATTTATTGAGTGCTCAAATGTATACCAATTACCGTTTGTCAGTGGCATTTAACCCTCACAAATATTATCCACATTACACAGTTAAATATTGAGGCTTAGAGAAATTAAGAAACTTGCCAAAAGTTGCACACTTAACAAGTGACATGTCTAGGGTTCAGGCACAAAAGATTTGAGCCCAGAGGCCATGCTCTTAACCATGAAGTTAAACCCTCTAAACAGGAAGAAGTTAACACCTGATCAAGGGAAATGGAGGGTCCATACTAGCTCCCTTATTTATACCAGCCACCAGAGGGGAAGGTTTAACAGAAAAGTGTTCCCATTTAATTTTTCTATTTCTTTAACCATTGAATTAAACAATAACACATCCTCCTTAAATGTAATCTCTCTTTGATTCAAGCTTTCTGATTATTTCAGAAACTTCAGTGAATAGTTTATATCTTCATAATTTTTTTCTTTAATTTCAGAACTTTGTGAGAAGGATAAATGCTATTTTAAGTGATTAGATAATTTTGTAATTTTCTATGCTAAAAAGTATACTTATCGTATAGTATATATAAAATTCTATGTATTTATTTATTTTTTTTTTTTTTTTTTTTTTTTTCCCTTTTGCAGTACACGGGCCTCCCACTGTTGTGGCCTCTCCCGTTGCGGAGCACAGGCTCCGGACGCGCAGGCTCAGCGGCCATGGCTCACAGGCCCAGCCGCTCCGTGGCATGTGGGATCTTCCCGGACCGGGGCACGAACCTGTGTCCCCTTCATCGGCAGGCGGACTCTCAACCACTGCGCCACCAGGGAAACCCCTCTATGTATTTAATGTGTACTTTTGTTAAAGCATTGTAAAATAACAACTGAATTGTACTCAAATAAATACATCATTTTCCTCAACATTGACTTAATGTGCACTATAGTTCATATTTTTTTCTGATTAGTTCAGAATTATCAAATTAGAGAATTATTGTTTTGAGACTGGTTTTTACTAACTCTAACTTCCATGTTCCTAATTTCCATGTTCCTAATGAATAAACTAAGCTTTATTTATCCTTAATATTTTCTGACCTCTTCACTTCAATTGAAATCTGGATTGTTTCAAATGATTCCCCTACCATCTCCACCACAAATTTAGCTTTCTCTTTCTCTAGTATAAGAAGAGCCAGCCTGCTTCTTACATTTATGCCACTTTTTGATTATTATTCTATAATCTCTGTATTCCCCTAATTTTAACTTACTGTCAGGAAGTAAAGTTGGCCCTCTCTCTGTTCAAACCACTCCTGTATCCTCCAGAACCAGTGCCCACTTCTACTTTCCTGAACAAGGTCAACTACACTTCACCAAGCTTCCCATTTTTTAAATTTTAATTAATTAATTAAAATTAATTTTATTGAAGTATAGTTGATTTACAGTGTGTTAGTTTTAGGTGTGCAGCAAAGTGATTCAGTTATACATATACATATATCTATTCTTTTTCAGATTCTTTGCTCATATAGGTTCTCATAGACTAAGCTTACCAATTTTATAGTTTCATTGCCTGTCTTCATCTATGCCATGACCTCATTTCTCATTCACATGTCAAAATTAAACTTTCAGAACTCTATTGCAACAACGATCAGTGGTCTAATGAACTTGTATAAGATGACCAGAAGTTGAAGTATTGTAAGCATTAGTAATATAAAAGTCCAACTACTGTCTGTTCTACAAATGAATATATGTTTAATACTAAATACATGTTTAATACTAAAAGTTTCACCATGGTAGTGTGAGTCTTTCCAAAATTTATTACATTCCTATTATATGCCAAGCACTGACTTACTCTTTGATTTCATTTTTCCCCCAATTTTGTTTTCCAAACACAGAATGACAACTTGGTGAAAAAAACCCTGTGGTATATACCAAATACCAAGATGTGCATCCTCTGCCCATCCTCATTTCTATATTCCCACTCATCCCATCGTAATTAGATTCTGCCACTTTTCTCCTGAGCCCTATAATAGTCTCATGTCTACTCACTTCCCATCTCTTCCCCGCCTTTTAATCTCAAATGCAGTTCATACATACAGAACGTCACCTGAATGATGCTCATAACTGATGGCTGCTTGCTTTCTTAAGAATGCTTAAAAGATGCAGTGTTGGAAGAGAAAGCTGTCACCACCTGCTGACTTGTGCCCAAAGTCTCAGAGGCTGAAACTTCTGCTTTCATAAATGGGGAGGCCCAGCACAGAAGTGAAATGAAGTGCCATAAAAGAGCTTATGAGCCTTTTAAAGACTTCCCAGGAGATATACACACACACATACATGTACACAAGATGTTCAGTGTGATTTCAGAGAAATTCTCAGAGACCTCATATGTCTCGAACACTGGGTAAGACCTCTGCTTCCAGTCATTCTAAAATTTACTCTTGAATAATGCAACCCAGAGAGTGGTGTACTTGGACCAAATTACTTATATCCCTTATAGTATTATTTCTGGCAAATTACCCCATCCGCTTTTGGCTTGCATAACAGACAATTGCAAGAATTTCTTTTCTATCTATTGGTAGAGGTCCTCTTCCATCACATCCTTTATACAAAGACTATATAAATGCACATAATGTCTTACATATTATTTCATAGGGTTAACAGATACTTTGTGTCCAATGTAGAGTAACATGGACTATGGGCTAACAATGTTCTATAAAGAATAAAGTAGTTCTTTGTAAACTAGACTGTTTATATATTTCATACACACTCTGTTTCCCAGTTATTCTCTCTTATCACTTAATAAATTCTTTTGATGTCTTTTCTATATCATTTGTACTAAAGTGAAACAAAGCAAGATGTTTTTGATTGCTCCATACCTGGACAAAAGTGTTAGAATGGAAGTCTAAAGGCTGCTATGGTGGTAGCAGTCATAATGAAAATGAGAGAACCCCTAAATGGATGTGGTTTTCCTGCTTCAATTACCTGGAGATTGTTTTCCAGTGCTGACACCAGGATGCTCTGAATTTGCTTTAGTGAAAGGAATTAGTGTTTCCTCTACAGTTTTAATTATAATTTTGTTTCCTCTAAAATTGCTACGTAATTTCATTGACCATTGAGTTAATACAAAGTGAACTCCTTGGCCTGGCCCTCCAGGCACTCCAACTGTTCTAACCTATCCCTGCTGCTCCATCACCTCCCCTTCTACACATGGGCCTGTGCTGCCATCAAACTGCACAAACCTCTCTTCTCTCAAGTGCTGGGGAGTTTTCTAATCTCTGTGTCACTTATGATTCTGCTGGTTATGTCAGGAATTGGATTTTCTTAGATGCGATGCTTATTAAATCTACTTTACATGTATAACATGCTTATATAGTTAATAAATTTGACAAAAAATTATTAAATGATGATGACTACATTATAAAGTCATATATATATATGCCTTTTCATATATATTCATGTCTTTCAACACTAACCTCGCCCTCTCCATTCTCATAATACTTAAAATATGCTTGCTTTTGTTTTCCAGGCCATTGCATGTGGTGCTCTCTTTGCCTGGAGTTCTCTCCTTCCTCCGTTCTTCTACTTGCCACCACTTCCCCATGTAATGACCCGATTTGGAGAAGACTTGTTTCTGCCCCTCTTATGGGTTCCCTTAATACCTGATTCTAAGTTCTATTAATTCACACTGCATTGTAACTCCCTGTTCATTGTCTTACCTGCTTATTGTGTCCCCAATGCCTATACAGCACCTAACGTTTGGAAAGTACTCAAATAAATGAAAGTTGGTGACATTGAAATACATGTATAACTGGTTTAGAAGAGTTAAATGATCATTGTTATTGAAAGTCATAAAGATACGCCTTTGACCCAGTAATCCAGGAGTCAAAAATTCAAATGCTTTCAGGGTCAAGGAAGTAATCTAAATGTGCAGTGTTGGCCTGGGGGAAGGCAATGGGAATACAGGTTACTGTACTTGCCTCACCTAAACACATTCAGATTTACACTTTTATAAATACTGTCGATACAAGCCAGCCAAACCATAACCGCTGTCTCATTCAAAGAAACAATTCTGTAGAGGAAAAAAATATTCATAATAATGTTATTTGTGAATCTATCTGTAATAAGGAAAAAATGAAGACAAATAGCTAGTAATAGGAATCTGATTAAATTAAATAGATTGTATCCATTAAATATCATGTATTCTTTAACATTAAAATAATCTCCCAAATGTAATATATGAAAAATGCTTTCGTTATTGGAAATAGTGAAGGAATAACACAAAACCCTGTGTTTGCTGTAATTGCAACCATGTAAAAATGTACATCTTTGTTTTTAAAAAAAAGGATTATGCAAAATGAAGATAACTATGTTAGGGTGCTCAAAATAGAAATGATTTTTGTAAAGTTCAGCATTTAATAATGCCGTCATTTTTCCAATCCCAGTCTCTGGAGAAAACTTTGGCAATATGTCTTGGAGTCTTAGAAGATGATACCTAGCAAGCAGAACCAGGTTACTTTGGGTAAAAGCTGAAGAATATGAATTGTGGGCTGAGCTACAAATAACATTGTCATAGCAACCTCCAAAGATTTCATAGAAAAGGCATGACTTGGATTTCTCTTTTTTTTTTTTTAAGGAAAATGACTAACAAGATCCCTTTTGAAACAGTTCCGCTATAGTGAGGGATAAGATACAATAAGTTTGATAAAGAGTTTTGTTGAGAAATTGGGATAAACTGGCATAACCTTGAGATCAGAAGTGAGACTCCCTAGTGTAGCCTTAGCACATTTTTGTGTGTGTGTATTGATTAGTTTTCAGTGATGTAACACTTATGTGATGCCAATCTGCCTTCCCTGCAGATAATAATTATTTAATAATAAAATATTAAGATCAATATAATAATTCTATAATGATAATAATGGTTATTATAAGTAAACTTCAATTCTCCTTGTTAAGAGACATTTCATATATTTCTCTGATTCTTTATAAAGGCTTGATTATCTGTTCTCAGGGTTCTTCTGTGATACTATATATAACCTCCTGGAAACAGGACTGTGGAAATACTGATAGTATCAACGGAAATCGTTGTTAACTTCTTCCTTGGAAAGGGCGTATTCCATCAGTCTCATTGCCTCATTTGTTAAGCTGAATCGCCATTCGCAGTGACAGATCATTTCAGTGTCCAAACTTCCTGCAAGGATTTATGTATTAACCCCATTCTGTTTGAGTTTAGATCAGGAGTGTCCCTTAGGTTATTTTATGGACCCAGGTTTCCTGTAGTTTGCAAAAGCTAGCCCAGCCCACTGGCAGAAAATCTGCTTCTGATAGCATAGTCCTGTGGTAACAACTTTGGTATCTTGCACAGATAAGCAGCCTTGATATAGGTCCATGTGGTTAAGGAGGAAGACATTGTCAGTAATTACTTTTATGGGGGAAATTCTAGTTAGCAATTTTTTTCCAGTTCGAGGTAAACATGTAAGTCTGGGCTTATCATAAATAGCAATATATCCAAAGTATCATTCTCAAACTACACACAAATTTTTGACTCTAGCTTTCTGTGTAACGTTAGAAAAACAAACAAACAAAAAAGCTATAGTCAAATCACCTATTACCTCAAAATAAGGAGCTGTGTGGCAGCATCAGGAAGCATAATGAGTGAAGCCAGAATTAACAAGTAGCAGGGCTGAGTGTGAAACCCCTGCAGTTCAGGCCTGATCATTGAAACTGGCACCTGATTGCCCTTACAAGAAATACCTGTTCACTCAGTTCTTGAAACAATCAAATATATACCGTAAATATCATGTTTCTGCTAACACCTTTTGTATGTTTTCTGAAGCCACTGGTAGAACTAACCTTTTTAACCATCTGCTGAGGACAGAAGTCACGTTATAAGTCAAGTGGAACTTTGAGTTCTATTTCCATTTCTAAACATTTGACCACAAAATTAAACCTCAGATTCTTAAAGAAGAATTCAGTCTTCTGGGTAAGTGGGATCTGTCCACTCGCTCATTCAACATTTACTGAGCTGCTGCTTCGTGTAGAATGTACAAGTGGGTTAAAAGATGTTTGAGGAGATTACTGTCTCGTTAGCCATCCAACTAATCATCACTCATGCTGAAGTTTTGAATCAGAAAAAAAAAAAAAAAGAGTTGAACCAATATTTGTTAAATTTTGCACACAAATAGCCCTAGGGAGCACAGAAGGGAAGACTTTTTCCATTGAAAAAATGTATGACTTTTCTGAATAAATTAATATGTATCTTAATCATCTATGTTTCAAATGAGGAAAAGATTAACAGAATCATTCTGTAAAACCCCTACTGCTTTGAATCCTATGAAAACTTGTTGCTAATTTGAGGCTTTCAAATTTAAAGTCATAATATAAGTTGAGCAATCAATAACCTTGAAATTTAGGAAAGTGACTGACATGAACTAGCCAGAACGTTTTTTGCAGTAATTTGATATATAACTCTGCCCTAATCACTCTTAAAAATCAGCTAGACAGTAAAAAGTTCTCTACCTTCAAACCTCTTGATGAAGTTTTGCAGATTAATCTGAATGGGTTTAAAATTTGATGAAAGGATGGAGAGCAACTAAATTTAGTTTTTCTGGATAGCCACATGCAAAAGAATGAGACTAGACCACTATCTTATACCATACATAGATATCAACTCAAAATGGATTAGAGACTCCAATGTAAGATCTGAAACAATAAAACTCCTAGAAGAAAACATAGGCAGTATTCACTTTGACTTTGGTTTTAGCAATATCTTTCTGCATATGCCTCCTCAGGCAAGGAGACAAAAGCGTAACTAAACAAATGGGACTATTATCAAACTAAAAAGCTTCTGTACAACAAAGAAAACATCAACAAAATGAAAACCTACCAAATGGGAGAAGATATTTGCAAATCATGTATCTAATATCCAAAATAGATAAAGAATTCATGCAACTCAACAACAAAAAAGCTAACAATCCAATTAAAAAATGAGCAGAGGGGCTTCCCTGGTGGCGCAGTGGTTGAGAGTCCACCTGCCGATGCAGGGGACATGGGTTCGTGCCCTGGTCCGGGAAGATCCCACATGCCGCGGAGCGGCTGGTCCCGTGAGCCATGGCCACTGGGCCTGCGCGTCTGGAGCCTGTGCTCCGCAGCCCGAGAGGCCACAACAGTGAGAGGCCCACGTACCGCAAAAAAAACAAACAAACAAACAAAAAAATGAGCAGAGAAACTGAATAGATATTTTTCCAAAGAAGGTATATAGATGGCCAACAAGCATGTGAAAAATGTTCAACATCACTAATTATCAGGGAAATGTAAATCAAAACCACAGGGAGATATCACTTCACACCCATTAGAATGGCTATTATCAAAAAGACAAGAAATAAGTGCTGGAGAGGAAGTGAAGAAAAGGGAACCCTTGTGCACTTTTGGTGGGAATGTAAATTAGTGCAGCCACTATGGTAAATCACATGGAGATTCCTCAAAAAATTAAGAATAGAACTATCATGTGATGTAGCTATTCCGCTTGTGGGTGTTTATCCAAGGAATACAAAAAGACTAATCTGAAAAGATATATGCACCCCTGTGTTCATCACAGCATTATTTAGAATAGACAAGATGTGGAGACAACCTAAGTGTCCACTGATGGATGAATGGATAAAGAAGATACACACACACTTACAGTGGAATAATAGCCATAAAAAGATGAAATCTTGGCATTTGGGACAACATGGATGGACCTTGTGGGTATTATGTTAAGTGAAATAAACCAGATGGAGAAAGACCAATACCATATGATTTAACTCATATGTGGCATATAAAGACAAGCAAAAAATGAATGAAGAAACCAAACTGAAACAAATAGATACAGAGAACAGAGTAGTGGTTAGCAGAGGAGAAGGGGGTGGAGGGAGGGCAAGATGGGTAAAGGGGGTCAACAATATGATGACAGTTGACAACTAACCTTTTGGTGGTGAGCACACTGTAGTTTATATAAATGTCAAAATATACACATGAACCTTATGTGTTATAAACCCATGAAAATATAAATAAATAAAAATTTAATAAATAAATTTACTTTCATTAACTTATGAAACAGCAACATACTTTGCCCAATTTACTTAGCTTCAGAATTTTCATTTGTACAGTTTGAACCAGAAGAAGTACCTTTATTGGTTTATTTTTTTTTCTAAAATTCTAAGACTAAATTGTTATTACAATGTCTTCAAAAAATTATTAATAGAATGCTTTCATAATTATCTCACGTAAATATTTAGGAAAATAGCTATGTAATAGCTGAATTTCCTCAAACTGTTAAAATATTATTTCTAAAGGTATATTTCAGGTTAAGAAGGATTAAGCTGCAGAGATATAACGTTTAATGATATTTCTCAAGTGATAAGAACTTACTATCAGAAGCATGTAATATATTAGTACCCTCATTATGGAGTTCAGATTCTCCAGCAGAAAATGCTCAGGGCATATGTGAGTGATGATAATTTTTTTTTTCTATGCCTATATTCCTATAACATTTCTTTCTTTCTTTTTTTTTTTTTTTTTTTTTGTGGTACACGGGCCTCTCACTGTTGTGGCCTCTCCCGTTGCAGAGCACAGGCTCCGGATACACAGGCTAATCGGCCATGGCTCACGGACCCAGCCGCTCCGTGGCATATGGGATCCTCCCGGACCGGGGCACAAACCCGTATCCCCTGCATCGGCAGGCGGACTCTCAACCACTGCGCCACCAGGGAGGCCCCCCTATAGCATTTCTTATCATGATGTCACTGTGTAACTGCATTTAAAGTGGGCTCTTAGGGACTTCCCTGGTGGCGCAGTGGTTAAGAATCCGCCTGCCAATGCGGGGGACACAGGTTCAAGCCCTGGTCCGGGAGGATCCCACATGCCACGGAGCAACTAAGCCCATGCACCACAACTACTGAGCCCGTGTGCCACAACTACTGAAGCCCACGTGCCTAGAGCCCGTGCTCCGCAACAAGAGAAGGCATCGCAGTGAGAAGCCCGCACACCGCAACAAAGAGTAGCCCCCACTCCCTGCAACTAGAGGAAGTCCGCGTGCAGCAACGAAAACCCAACACAGCCAAAAATAAATAAATTTAAAAAAAGATGATTCTTTAATAAATCAATCAATCAATAAATAAAGTGGGCTCTTAAGCATTTGCCAATTAAAGAAACTCAACATAAAGACCCAAAGACCCCATCTGAGTTTGCTAAGTGATGCAGTGTTAATAAAACTGTGGCTCATTGGAATCTAGTGTGTTACAGGATTTTTTGCACACTTAGCTCTTCAACTGATTTGGTTTGGATTCTAGTCAGATTACTTGGTACCTTGGTTAAGTGGGCTTGTGAAAAATACCTGATGTATACAACCACTTCCTATGGAGCTAATAGCTATGTGTTTGCTAACTATTTTGTGAGAAGAAAAGATCAGAGAGCAAAGAAAGCTGGATTTCCTTAAAAGCACTGAACTGTAACATGTATGTAAAGACTGGGTAATTACTGGGCAGAAACAGGCCTGCCAGTAAAAGCCAAATATATGCAGCTCCCTTCTTTTGCTGAAAATCTGTCCTAGTTTCATGTTAAATTATATATTAAAAGAATACTGCATTTTTCAATAATGATGTTTTTATAATATAGAGGGTATGTTTCTGACCAAAGACTCTACATCCACAATATATGATAAAAACAAAGGTATAATGATAAAATATCATACTCAACTCATTTAAGTAGTAAAGTATATTCTAAACCTCATAATGGACAAATATAGTCACTGTGAGGTGGTTCTGTAAGTCTCTAATATATTTTAAAAAGGTATATATCATGTTCAAACCAATTTCTACTATATCTTAAATTATGACTATATAAAATGAACACATTAACTTTAATGACCACTTATTTACACTAATATTAGTCTGTTCCCCAACAAGAAAGATGTACATATGTATATGGGTGTTTGTATGAGTTAGATAACTGGCATCGTTTAAAAAACTGTTCAAGAAAGTTTGAAGTAATGAATTTTCATGTAGCATGAGGAGGTAATCAAAATCATTCTCCCATATTTCCTTAATTCTAAGGTGCCATATGTTGCATATGTCCTTAAGTTAGTGAAACGTTTTTTGGAAATAAAAAGCAAGTACACCAAATGCGCACATTAGAAGGAAAATTCTGGTTTTATAAATTTTATAATGAAAAAAAAAAGAAAATGGAATACATATTTTTATTTACCTTAGAATTAAATTTGAATTTAAGCTTAATTTCTACAGTAACCTTTAGAAATTTTTATTATGCAGTCTTTCTTGATGACAATTTGTAATTTTCTATGATTGATTTAGAATTTCCAAATTTCCATCCATTTTTAGAATTCAAAATTTTGGCTAAAACCATCAATTATTTGAAATCCTCTCTCAATCTAGACTGTGCATGAGGCCAGTGCCTGAGCTGATCCTCTAGAGAGCTTCATGGAGAGTATAATAAGGGGAGCCCTTGTTGAGTAACTTATAGTTGATTAACATCATCATGAATTGCTCCCAACTTTATTCATGATTCTGAACACTTGAGATAATTGAAATACCAAAAGAATGAGTATAAAGCTATTAGGACGAGTGGATACTTGAGCCTACTCAGAGTCTCTTTGAGGCAGAGGCTCATTTTGTGCATAAGTGTAAAGAAATATATTTTTGGAAAAATAATTCTAGTTCCACTTAGAAGATGGTGAACTCAGAGATTTCATTTATCACTGCTCAAAGTGTTTAGAGCCATTGAAAACATTTCCCCCTAGACATTGACATGATGGACTTATTTTAATCAGCAATTACAAAAGTTGACCAAGTGCCAGGCATCAGTGAGTAGATTATTGGGCAAAAATCCGTTTTTTCCCCTTGTACAAAACCTGGATGCATCCTGTCTAAGGACAGACTTAAACAGGCAAGGGAAAGTTTATTGAAAACTTGCAATTGGAGAGAGAGATTAGACTAAACTCTGCTGAAACAAAAGGTGGGACAGTTTATCAATTCTGGAGTGAGCTAGTGGACTGGTACTGGAGGACATTAGGAGGAGACTGGTTAATGTGATTAGGCCATCTGTGTTTGCTAATCAGCACTTATTGAAGTTAGACTCTTGCCCTCCCACAGAGAATGTGGTGCTATCTTTCTTGATGATTACATTTTGAAAAATGGCTCCCATGTCCTTGAGAAAGACATTCCTGGGTTGTAAATCTGGCAAGATTACTAGAAGAAGATTTACGTGTCAAAGGGGTGAAAAAAGAATTTGCATGTTTTTTAGAGTAAATGTTCTAAATAAGGGGAGGTCAAGGGCCTATAAGTCAGGAAGAAACCTGTCTAAAGTTTTAGTAAGTTGAAAGGAATGTGAGGGCTGTCTTGGTCAATCTAAACCTTGAACACAGGTACAGATGTTTGCCAACTCTAGAGAAAAGCCTACAAGTATGGCAAGCTCCTCCCATCCTCCCTAATCTGATTTAGATAATTCACTTGTGTTGTCACAGGCTTACCAATATCACAGAATTTATCAGGTCAAATTGCAATTTTTTGTCTGTTTACTACTCTTGACACTAGACTGTAAGGTACCTGAGAACAGGGATCCTGTTTACATTTGTAACCACAGGACCTACTGTAATTCCCCTTACCTCAATTAATGCCTGCTAAAATAAACTGAATTCTAAAAAATTAACAGACAAGTAGCTGAGATAGGAAATAAGAATGTGGGAATTACAAAAAAATTAAGAGCCTTTAGTTTAGTAAAATGAAGATGGTAAGGGAATATGATCAGAAGCCATATATTCCTAGAAGGTATGAAATTTTCTAGTAAATCCTAGAAAACTAGAAGTTGGCCACACCCAGTGGAGATAGGAAAGAGGACTCACATTTAATGTACACTATATGGTAGACACTATGTTAGCATATCAATATTAATCCTTTATCTGTGAAGAAAGCACTGCAAACCCTATTTTATAAGTAAGAAAACTGATACCTGGAGTGGCCATATACCACCTACAGAACAGTGAACCAATATTTAAACACTCACCTTTATGGCCCCAAGTCATAAAGCTATTAAATTTGGCTGCCTTAAACATAAATTATAATAGTTTAAGTTTAGGAGAGAAAAATGATCAATACTTTTAACTTTGCATATGAGATGATATCCCTAAGAAGGGATCACCCTCAAAATATAAATAGAATCAATAAGTATCAGATGTATCTTTAAATACTAGAGACAAGCAAGGTTGTAAAGAAAACTGGTGATGTTTGGGGGTACCTCCCAAAACTTTTGAAGGTGGTGTCACCACAAGGAGACTCTGTCTCTTGGTAGCACCATCAGCTCTGCTTCTGGATTGGATGGATATTGAGATGACATTAGAAGTGCTCTTCTCTTAGAGTTAAGACATCCTCTGATTCTTTAGTAATGAAATACCTTTGATTCTTTGCTTTATCACCAAAAAAGATTGTTTAAAGGAACAACCTTTTTGTTTTTCCAGATACACACTGGGAATGCTATTTACTAACTCTCACTACATGCTAGAGATATGATGGTAGTCCTCTTATATATCCCAGTATACCGTACAGAAAATATTAAGGCTACTGGCATCAGCCCCATATGGTTAAATAAGCTATTTAAAGGAGGATATTCCTGGAGAGGGATGTCTGGGACAAGAGCAAGCAGGATGGAGAGGATTTAATCAACAATTTAGTTTTATCTGGAAGCCTGATAAAATTCAAATACCCATGTTTCGCTTACATGGGACTTATTTTTCAACATAATATGGCTTGACAATTTTTCTTAAGAATTTGGGATGATAAGGAAAAACATAATAATTTAATCTAGTCAATAAAAGGAATATTGATGTTCCTCATATTTCTTTGAAATCCTTTGGTAAATTTCTTGACTTGTCATCTGACTTTTACCCTTTTCTAGAAAAAAAGCATACCGGGAGGAAGTAAGACCTAGTGCTTTTTAGTGTACTCTTGGCATTCTTCCAACTCTTCTGGAAAACATCATTCTATCACTTATATTCCTGTAGAACTGTAAGTTGAAATGAAGAACCCTCTTACCCAGCCTCTTACACAAAAGTATCACGATATTCTTTAAAAGACCCTATCCAAACAGACACATTTTAAATAATCATTAGTTCATCATCATGACCCAACAAGACTGCAAGGTTGCTTAGCAACAGAATCAGGCACTCTTAACAGGAACATGCATGGGAACAATGGTGAAAAGTGATGGAGATCTTACAAAGGCAAATTCTTTGAATTAAATCTTTGTGAAAAGACATCACGGGGAAAATGAGTTTTTTAACCTAAGAATTGTTTCCTGAGATTGATACATTATTTCATAGCTAAACATCAACCACTTTCCATAGAATAGATAGAACAATGGAACTTTTAGTCTTTACATAATTTAGGGCACTTACAAAACATTATTTATCAGTGTTAGCTTGAAAATGAATAATATTTCTGTGTCGTCCCATTATCTTTAAAACTGTATAGATATATAAAGAAAGGAAGTTACTTATAAAAATAAGTACTGCAAATGTATTTGATTAATGATGTTCTATTTTTATGTCATACATTAGACTATAAAAAATTGTATTCTTTTAAATTTGAACAAGATATAAGTATATATATATATATATATATATATATATATATATATATATATATATATATATATATGTATACATACATACACACAAACATGCATTATCTATCTAATTCCCATTTCCAGTAGAAAAGAAAAGAAAAAGACTGCAAAGCATTGTCTCTTTGGGACTCCTAGATTGACTAATTTTTGACTAGTTTGACTGAATGGGCTGATTTTATACTACAATACCTGTAAAGGCACTAACTTGCTTCTATTAGTAAATGGAAGAAAATCCAGTACATATGGGCTCTGTTGATGCAATATGTAAACACCCAGCAAGTTCAAAGAGTAAGCTCAACATCCTGGCAGAAGACCTCAACTTTGACCCTAGTCCCATCTCTGGCTTGGACAATTCACTTAACCACCATAGACCTCATATTCCTCATCTATAAAAGGAGGCCTCCAAGATTAGTTTCAGCTCTAAAATTCCTAAAGTTCATGTCCATCAACTCTAAGTAGCATCATTCTTTTTTCTCACAGAAGAATTGTTTGTTTTAGTGCATTGGTTATTTGACTACTGTCTTTATGTAAATACTAGAAGTAGCAGGCTTGTTCGCCAATACATTCACATATCAGGCAGAAAATTTTCAATGCTGGGTTTTTGTTTGTTTCTTTCTTTCTTCACGGCTGATTGCATGTTGCAGAGCTGATTTTTAGTTTCTGGAAGTTAAAAACATGCAGGTGTAGATATAATATGCTGCAGCCATTTATATCACCAGCCATAATGTTTTAAAACAACTGGCTTATTTGCAGTCTTTAGAAGAGGGTTAGATGAGCACTTCTGTTTTCCTTTTCTTGAGAAGTTTTATAACAACACCAAAAGGTCATCTTTAAAATGTCAGACAAGATTAACAACAAAATCTTGGAAGACAGCCAGTCCACCAAGGAAACAAACCGAAAGGACTCTTTACAGATGCAAATCTTAAATAAGCAACAGAACCTGAGAGTGGGGTGAGGGCAGGGGAGAGAAATACTTTGTAGCAAAGAAATACATTCAAGAGATGCCTCGTGGCATTGAACTGTTGGAAAGGAGTAGCAGTAAACAAACCTGGCCCCCAGCAATTGCTAAAGGGCACATTCATTAGGAAGTTGGAAGCAAGAAATCTAAGATCGTGAGTCAGAGAAGCAGAATCATGAGCCACACCCACACTGGGTTCTATATGCTATTGTCAAAACAAGGAGAAGTTGATGTAAATATTTTAATTGCAAGGAATTGAAAAAGTGGTTTTTAATCCCACTAGTTGATGCCAGGCCAGGTTCTTGATTATACAACTGAGGATGTAGCTCTATAGTCCTGACAGCTGAGTAGTAGAGAAGATGCAGTTTTCTTCCCACAAAAATACCACTTCTCCTACTAACAATTCTACAGGGAGAGAAAGCCTTTAACAGAGAACACATTAAAGGAGAGTCACAGTTATTTAAAACCAGAAACTTAAATATTGATGGAAGAAGCAAGTAGGTTTAGGAAGAGAGCAAGCTACAGAAATTGATAAAAGCTTTGCACTTTTAGTTGAAATTTTTAAAATTATAAACAGAAATGGAGAATTCTCTGCAAGTTGTATTTTATCCAGTATTCAACTAAGTGGCCTATTAGTTTAGGAGGATGAAAAGTATCTTGCTGGCAAATGTGGAAACTAACACTGAAACAAAAATATAAGGCAGAGACATATTTTTGTAGCAAAGGATTTCACCAGCTTTGTCAAGGTTGACACAAGAATCATATTATAGTTATACTTAATATAAATGTTAGATTATGTAATACATAAATGTATATTCAGTAGAAATAGTCAATAAATTGTACATAATGTACTACAGTAGTAAATGTTATGTTCTTTTCAATGAATACTTTATAGTGTTTTTGCGATCTTTATAAAGAGCCTAGTTTTAAAATAAATACTATTTCAAATTTGGGGAATGAGAAGTTTAAAATAAGATGAACCAGATTTCTACAATCCATTTTCTGATGCTCAAAGTGGGCAGACTACAAAATGGAGCATGGCTGAGGCCATGTGGTAATCTGTGTGTTCCTTGCACTGTTTGAATTATATTATACATCCGTAATATGCAGGGGCACAAATCACTCATAGGTTATGCTTTTTAGGAAAATTTTTACACACGAATAACAACTAATTAGAATAGACCTTAGCAAAACCATGGTGTTTGCTTGTTTCATCAAGCTCCACTTTCTGAGTTTCCCCTGTGAGTCTATTTATTGCTCTGTCTTCTCTATTCCCTAATACCCTCTGCAGAACACTTATGCCCTCAAGTTCTCTTCCCTCTTGCACATCATCAAAACTTGCTGTTGGATCATTCAGGCTGAGGTAAAAAAGACTACGATCTTAAAGCACAACCAGTATTTGAATTTTAATGGGAAAAAAAGATTTAAGCTAAAGGGATGAGATTCCCAGATAAAGGGATGAGAGTTGAGTGCCAACCATCAGTTAGTAGATGAGAAGACATTTTTAGGCATCAAAACTTTTCTGCATCTCTAGTCATAATACTAATTCTGCAAGCTACATAGTTGGAGAGATGCAATCATATGAAAGGCTCAAGATATCAGAAAATAGAAACCAAAACTATTTCTTCTTAGTTCATAACTAGGGTGTAGGTTTACTAAAGAGGACATTAAAATTGCTCCCTGTTTCCTGAACCCAATCCAACCAGCAAGGGAAAGGAGTTGAATAATGTGGCATTTGAGTCGGTTAATGGCAGGGAGAATTCTGAGTGGAATTACAGATGTAAAATGGATATCAGGATGTTATTTGTGTGTATGTGTCCATCGTGTATGTGTATAGAAGCCACCTCTGTCATCTAGGAAAAGACGTTTAAATCTTCCAGAGTTCTTAATTCACTGAGAAAAAACGATAAACTTCAGCATCATTTTGTTGCTAAATTGGGTCCTATTTGAGGGATGAATCAATAACAATGATTTCCTTGAAAGGTCTCTCAAGGCTATTGATTTTTTTATGGCCCTGGTATGCAAGGGGTTTGTTCTGAAAGTACACAAACAGGTAATTCTCTCTTTCAAGAATTTTGGTCGTAGGAGTTGAGCAAAAACTACAGTGTGATAGAGAGCAGTTAGTTTTCTCTGTCTCATATACAGATTTAAAATTAAAAAGTGAAAAGACCCTACGTTTTATCATTTTATATTTAACACTTATCTACATAAGTGTTAAAACAAATTGATCTTACTACCCATTATGATTATTAAGGTACCAAAAAAAATTCACTTTGAAAACGATTCCGGAATATGGATATATTTTGTATTCAGAATCACATGGAAAAAGAAGCTTCTTAACTTACATGGGCCAGTGTCCCATAGTTATTGATCATTATTCATGGGAAATAAATTAATTTTCTAACATTCCATCATTTGCTATTTTTTTAATAAAAGAGGGATTTTATTGTTCAGCACAGGGAAATATAGCCATCATTTTATAATAATTAAATGTAGTATAATCTATAAAAATATTGACTCACTATGTTGTACACCTGAAACTAATATAATATCATATATCATCTATACATCAATAAAAAAGAGGTATTTTAGTTTTCTTATCAGCTGTTCTGTTCTTTGTTAAGAAGTGAGGAAAAAAAACACTTATTCTAAGGAAGTCAGATCCTTGATTTGCCTGATGATTATGAATAAGAAAAAAGTGTTCTCTACAGAACAGTAGCTCTTAATCAAAAAAAGGCTGGCTCTAACATTCTACAAAGAAGAGTGTGCCAAGATATAGCAATCCTTTTTGATTTTTTTGAAGTTTAAACAAATAGTGTACTCTGCATGAATTTTATCTTTCAACTGAATCATTCTACTGTAGCATCATTTATGATGCTATAGTACTAGTTTACGAAGAAAGTGTAGTAGGCTTCACATATCTCCATATCTTATATTGATGGCATTTAAATCCTAATATCAAACTGCTATTGTTTCATAAACTAGGAGAAAATTGTGCTGATAACAAGCAGGAGAAGCTGGCAGAAACAATAGATTTTCCACTCTTTGTTTTCTATTGTTTGTAAGCCTAATTACCCTAGTTGACCAATTAATGACAACACATGATGAAATTTTCCTGACTGCTAATTAATTAGCTCTAATTTCACTAGTTTTGTTACTGGTAAGTCTTCCACTAATTCTATGTGTGAATGTCTTCTTACCCTACTCATCCTATTTTCCCCTTTGAACTTCCTCATATGTAGAGAACTCATTTGATTGACTTAGGAGTCAGAAGATACTTATAATCAGAGAAAAAGCAAAAAAGAATGATTATAATGCCAATTAGTATAACTATTAGTTAGAAATTATGTTTTGAGGATTTTCAGACAGAAGAGGGGTAGAAATGATAATAGTTTGGTTTTAAGAAAGCTGTAGTACACAAATAGAACCCCAAATCACACCACAGATAATTTTCCAGGAATTTAATATATCTGATATACACTCAATTTGTGCCCATGAATGGTGAGCAACTAGAAGTAAAGGAGAATCACATAGTTACATTTCTGGACAAATCAGGTTATCAGAATGATGCAATAATGGCAGTTTACCTCAGTCACTTCTTAGGCTTTCTTATTTACTATGCTAAATGTTAAATGAGATTTCTGAGTAAAAGCATTACAATGACTTCAGCATTGTGGGACATGAAACACAGTGAGAACTCAGAGCAGGGAAGGAAATAAGTAAGGTAAGAAGGAAAAAGAATTGAAAGAGCTGAAAGATGTATTACTTGGCTGTCAGGTGTTAGGAGAGTTTATTTGTGCTTTTTCTTAATCTTCATAACGCTCTTGTCAGAATGGTAGTAACATACCCATTTTTTTAGATGAGCGACCTTTAACTGTAGGTTGCACTTGATTGTCTGCCAGGTTTTCAAGTCTGTGATGGGGACAGTAATGTCAGAAATTTCAATCTCAGTCAAATCAAGACCTGGTAGAAACACCATTATGGAAGTGCATAGTTTTGGCCCACATTTGACCACATTAAAATGTTGTTCTTTCTTCTCCAGGATGATAGTCTGTATTTCAAGAAGAATTCTAATTCTTGCCCCATAACAATTTCTCTGAGTTCTTTGTGCCAACTAAAGCCTTTGATTGATTTTCATATTAGCAAAGCCCTGGAATTCTATGTAAAATGCTATGAATAGTTATCTACCTATCTAATTATTTTTAGCAAAAGGATGCAGAGCCGTTATCAGATACTCAAAACTCAATCAGATTATCTAAGAGTTTACATTAAATGAGGTAATGAATGCCCTTTCTGGATCCAAACATTATAATACTTTTAATCCTTACTGTGGTCCCTGAAATGTCTATTATCTCTAAGTATTAGTAAGGGAACTGAGGCGTAGTAAAGTCTAAGTTAAGTGAGAAGTCTGGAATTCAAATCCAGGTCAGTTTCAGTCTTGAACACTGTAAGGCCAGCTGGCCCGAGGCAGGGGAACGCAATCAGATTCACAGGTTGCATCAGACCGAAAGTCTCCGGACCACCCAGTTCCAGAAACTGACCTGGAGACATTCCGGACCACCCAGTTCCAGGAACTGACCAGTGGGCTTTCCACCCGGCCCAGCCTTCCTGCCTTTCGAGGGGCGGGACTGGCGGTCCCAAGACTGATGTAACCGACACCAGATATTGCCACGATACCCGAAGAGACCACCAAATAAGGAATACCCTGCGCCCTCCCAGATTCACCACACCACTTTCCCTTCTTCCCCTATGAAATCTTGCCCAACCCTCGCCCGGGTGCGACTTCTCTGGCCCCTTTCTCTCGGACCGCTGAACCTCGCCCGGGAGCGCCCCCTAATAAAGCTCATTTGAAGCTTTCCTCTGTTTCGCGATGCCCTTTGTTAAGATCCGACCTTAACAAACACCACTAATTCTATAGTCTACACTGCATTCTATACTCTCACTGTAGATAATCAATAAATGTTCATTTATTTCCTTTACCCCAGTTGGGGACAAAGAACATGGGTGGATGAAAGAAAGTACAGATTAGTTTTAATGTAAATGATATAATAATAATGCTAGTCAGCAGTTACGGAATATTCATATTGTGCTAGGAGTTGAGCATTAAGTACTTTACAGGCATTCTTTTATATAAAATCTCATATATATAATACCTAACTTAGGAAGTAGGTAATATAAATGTGCCAAGGTGATTGAAATAACGTGGTCATGTACAGACAATGAAACTGGGAAAGAGTTTTCTGGGCTGATGGTTGAATTTTGACCAAGACATTAAGGGGAGAAGGGATGAACACTGGTGGGGAGACTGAAAACTTATTCATCGTAGGGAGAAAGCACTGGTGGAAGCATTGTACTGCTTGCTTAAGAACTGTTACCCTCATAACCCGAAAACTGAGGTTTTGCTGAAAGCTGAAGGCAGATTTCTTGCAGTGTGAAAAAGAATTTACTGATATCTCTTCACGTTTGAACACGACTGTTTTGCAGATTGGTTGAAATGACTCAAGTTCTCTTTCAGATCTGGACTAAATGTCTGTATCACAGCATTAGGGCCCATGGAGCAGCATTTGCAAGCCCATACTCACCTCCCCCCTTTTTAGTGTTTTGCACTCTGGAAAAGCAAACAACAGTAACAACAATATCTTATTTCCTTTTATCTGTAGTTATTATTCATCTTGTCAGGAAACCCAATTTGATATATTTATGCTAAAATATAAATGAGATTTTTCCAGTTTTATTGAGATTTAATTGATATATAATATTGTATCTGTCCAAGGTGTACAATGTGAT
>NW_028294330.1:0-51141 GCF_964341445.2 Mesoplodon mirus | reverse complement strand
AGTATGCAGTAACATTCCTTGATAGATCTACCCCCTTGCAAATGCGCAATGCTAGCCCATGGCGATCGGCTAAGATGGACGTGTAATGTCTAAGCATAGTGAATAGTAAACCAAGATCACCCTAACGAATCGACATATTGTGCTACTCTGTAGCTTGTCTAAGGGTTAACTTTTTAATTAAAAAATCTTAGTAGTATGCAGTAACATTCCTTGATAGATCTACCCCCTTGCAAATGCGCAATGCTAGCCCATGACGATCGGCTAAGATGGACGTGTAATGTCTAAGCATAGTGAATAGTAAACCAAGATCGTCGTAACTAATCGACAAAAGACGCTACTCTGTAGCTTGTTTAAGGGTTAACTTTTTAATTAAATGCAGTAACATTCCTTGATAGATCTACCCCCTTACAAATGCTCAATGCTAGCCTATGGCGATCGGCTAACACGGACGTGTAATGTCTAAGCATAGTGAATAGTAAACCATGATCAGCGTAACAAATCGACATATGCTGCTACTCTGTAGCTTGGCTAAGGGTTAACTTTTTAATTAAAAAAATCTTAGTAGCATGCAGTAACATTCCTCCATAGATCCACCCCTTTTCAAATGCTCAATGCTAGCCCATGACGATCGGCTAAGATGGACGTGTAATGTCTAAGCATAGTGAATAGTAAACCAAGATCACCCTAACGAATCGACTTATTGTGCTACTCTGTAGCTTGTCTAAGGGTTAACTTTTTAATTAAAAAAAATCTTAGTAGCATGCAGTAACATTCCTCCATAGATCTACAGCTTTGCAAATGCTCAATGCTAGCCCATGACGATCGGCTAACACGGACGTGTAATGTCTAACCATAGTGAATAGTAAACCAAGATCACCTAACGAATCGACACATTTTGCTACTCTGTAGCGCTTGTCTAAGGGTTAATTTTTAATTAAAAAATTCTTAGTAGCATGCAGTAACATTCCTCCATAGATCCACCCCTTTTCAAATGCTCAATGCTAGCCCATGACGATCGGCTAAAATGGACGTGTAATGTCTAAGCATAGTGAATAGTAAACCAAGATCACCCTAACGAATCGACATATTGTGCTACTCTGTAGCTTGTCTAAGGGTTCTTTTTAATTAAAAAAATCTTAGTAGCATGCAGTAACATTCCTCCATAGATCTACAGCTTTGCAAATGCTCAATGCTAGCCCATGACGATCGGCTAACACGGACGTGTAATGTCTAACCATAGTGAATAGTAAACCAAGATCACCTAACGAATCGACACATTTTGCTACTCTGTAGCGCTTGTCTAAGGGTTAATTTTTAATTAAAAAAATCTTAGTAGCATGCAGTAACATTCCTCCATAGATCCACCCCTTTTCAAATGCTCAATGCTAGCCCATGACGATCGGCTAAGATGGACGTGTAATGTCTAAGCATAGTGAATAGTAAACCAAGATCACCCTAACGAATCGACATATTGTGCTACTCTGTAGCTTGTCTAAGGGTTAACTTTTTAATTAAAAAAATCTTAGTAGAATGCAGTAACATTCCTTAATAGATCTACCCCTTTGCAAATGCTCAATGCTAGCCCATGACGATCGGCTAACACGGACGTGTAATGTCTAACCATAGTGAATAGTAAACCAAGATCACCTGACGAATCGACATATTCTGCTACTCTGTAGCTTGTCTAAGGGTTAAATTTTTAATTAAAAAAGTCTTAGTAGTATGCAGTAACATTCCTTGATAGATCTACCCCCTTGCAAATGCGCAATGCTAGCCCATGACGATCGGCTAAGATGGACGTGTAATGTCTAAGCATAGTGAATAGTAAACCAAGATCGTCGTAGCTAATCGACAAAAGACGCTACTCTGTAGCTTGTTTAAGGGTTAACTTTTTAATTAAAAAAATCTTAGTAGCATGCAGTAACATTCCTCCATAGATCTACAGCTTTGCAAATGCTCAATGCTAGCCCATGACGATCGGCTAACACGGACGTGTAATGTCTAACCATAGTGAATAGTAAACCAAGATCACCTAACGAATCGACACATTTTGCTACTCTGTAGCGCTTGTCTAAGGGTTAACTTTTTAATTAAAAAAATCTTAGTAGCATGCAGTAACATTCCTTAATAGATCTACCCCATTGCAAATGCTCAATGCTAGCCCATGACGATCGGCTAACACGGACGTGTAATGTCTAAGCATAGTGAATAGTAAACCAAGATCACCCTAACGAATCGACATATTGTGCTACTCTGTAGCTTGTCTAAGGGTTAACTTTTTAATTAAAAAAATCTTAGTAGCATGCAGTAACATTCCTTGATAGATCTACCCCTTTGCAAATGCTCAATGCTAGCCTATGGCGATCGGCTAACACGGACGTGTAATGTCTAAGCATAGTGAATAGTAAACCAAGATCACCCTAACGAATCGACATATTGTGCTACTCTGTAGCTTGTCTAAGGGTTAACTTTTTAATTAAAAAAATCTTAGTAGCATGCAGTAACATTCCTTGATAGATCTACCCCTTTGCATATGCTCA
Organism: Mesoplodon mirus; assembly: GCF_964341445.2. Lineage (NCBI taxonomy): Eukaryota > Metazoa > Chordata > Mammalia > Artiodactyla > Ziphiidae > Mesoplodon > Mesoplodon mirus. Next base: position 48,601 of record NW_028294330.1, on the reverse strand, counting down.
ATGCTAGCCCATGACGATCGGCTAACACGGACGTGTAATGTCTAACCATAGTGAATAGTAAACCAAGATCACCTGACGAATCGACATATTGTGCTACTCTGTAGCTTGGCTAAGGGTTAACTTTTTAATTAAAAAAATCTTAGTGGCATGCAGTAACATTCCTCCATAGATCCACCCCTTTTCAAATGCTCAATGCTAGCCCATGACGATCGGCTAAGATGGACGTGTAATGTCTAAGCATAGTGAATAGTAACCAAGATCACCCTAACGAATCGACATATTGTGCTACTCTGTAGCTTGTCTAAGGGTTAACTTTTTAATTAAAAAAATCTTAGTAGCATGCAGTAACATTCCTCCATAGATCTACAGCTTTGCAAATGCTCAATGCTAGCCCATGACGATCGGCTAACACGGACGTGTAATGTCTAACCATAGTGAATAGTAAACCAAGATCACCTAACGAATCGACACATTTTGCTACTCTGTAGCGCTTGTCTAAGGGTTAACTTTTTAATTAAAAAAATCTTAGTAGCATGCAGTAACATTCCTTAATAGATCTACCCCTTTGCAAATGCTCAATGCTAGCCCATGACGATCGGCTAACACGGACGTGTAATGTCTAAGCATAGTGAATAGTAAACCAAGATCACCCTAACGAATCGACATATTGTGCTACTCTGTAGCTTGTCTAAGGGTTAACTTTTTAATTAAAAAAATCTTAGTAGAATGCAGTAACATTCCTTAATAGATCTACCCCTTTGCAAATGCTCAATGCTAGCCCATGACGATCGGCTAACACGGACGTGTAATGTCTAACCATAGTGAATAGTAAACCAAGATCACCTGACGAATCGACATATTGTGCTACTCTGTAGCTTGTCTAAGGGTTAACTTTTTAATTAAAAAAATCTTAGTAGCATGCAGTAACATTCCTTGATAGATCTATCCCTTTGCAAATGCTCAATGCTAGCCCATGACGATCGGCTAACACGGACGTGTAATGTCTAAGCATAGTGAATAGTAAACCAAGATCATCCTAACGAATCAACATATTGTGCTACTCTGTAGCTTGTCTAAGGGTTAACTTTTTAATTAAAAAAATCTTAGTAGCATGCAGTAACATTCCTTGATAGATCTACCCCTTTGCATATGCTCAATGCTAGCCCATGACGATCGGCTAACACGGACGTGTAATGTCTAAGCATAGTGAATAGTAAACCAAGATCACCCTAACGAATCGACATATTGTGCTACTCTGTAGCTTGTCTAAGGGTTAACTTTTTAATTAAAAAAATCTTAGTAGCATGCAGTAACATTCCTTGATAGATCTACCCCTTTGCATATGCTCAATGCTAGCCCATGACGATCGGCTAACACGGACGTGTAATGTCTAACCATAGTGAATAGTAAACCAAGATCACCTGACGAATCGACATATTGTGCTACTCTGTAGCTTGTCTAAGGGTTAATTTTTTAATTAAAAAAATCTTAGTAGCATGCAGTAACATTCCTTGATAGATCTACCCCTTTGCAAATGCTCAATGCTAGCCCATGACGATCGGCTAACACGGAGGTGTAATGTCTAAGCATAGTGAATAGTAAACCAAGATCATCCTAACGAATCAACATATTGTGCTACTCTGTAGCTTGTCTAAGGGTTAACTTTTTAAATAAAAAAATCTTAGTAGCATGCAGTAACATTCCTTGATAGATCTACCCCTTTGCAAATGCTCAATGCTAGCCTATGGCGATCGGCTAACACGGACGTGTAATGTCTAAGCATAGTGAATAATAAACCAAGATCACCCTAACGAATCGACATATTGTGCTACTCTGTAGCTTGTCTAAGGGTTAACTTTTTAATTAAAAAAATCTTAGTAGCATGCAGTAACATTCCTTGATAGATCTACCCCTTTGCATATGCTCAATGCTAGCCCATGACGATCGGCTAACACGGACGTGTAATGTCTAAGCATAGTGAATAGTAAACCAAGATCACCTGACGAATCGACATATTCTGCTACTCTGTAGCTTGTCTAAGGGTTAACTTTTTAATTAAAAAAATCTTAGTAACATGCAGTAACATTCCTCCATAGATCCACCCCTTTTCAAATGCTCAATGCTAGCCCATGACGATCGGCTAAGATGGACGTGTAATGTCTAAGCATAGTGAATAGTAAACCAAGATCACCCTACGAATCGACATATTGTGCTACGCTGTAGCTTGTCTAAGGGTTAACTTTTTAATTAAAAAAATCTTAGTAACATGCAGTAACATTCCTTGATAGATCTACCCCCTTGCAAATGCGCAATGCTAGCCCATGACGATCGGCTAAGATGGACGTGTAATGTCTAAGCATAGTGAATAGTAAACCAAGATCGTCGTAACTAATCGACAAAAGACGCTACTCTGTAGCTTGTTTAAGGGTTAACTTTTTAATTAAATGCAGTAACATTCCTTGATAGATCTACCCCCTTACAAATGCTCAATGCTAGCCTATGGCGATCGGCTAACACGGACGTGTAATGTCTAAGCATAGTGAATAGTAAACCATGATCAGCGTAACAAATCGACATATGCTGCTACTCTGTAGCTTGGCTAAGGGTTAACTTTTTAATTAAAAAAATCTTACTAGTATGCAATAATATTCCTCGATAGATCCACCCCTTTGCAAATGCCCAATGCTAGCCCATGAAGATCGGCTAACATGGACGTGTAATGTCTAACCATAGTGAATAGTAAACCAAGATCACCCTAACGAATCGACATATTGTGCTACTCTGTAGCTAGTCTAAGGGTTAACTTTTTAACTAAAAAAATCTTAGTAGCAGCAGTAACATTCCTTGAAAATCTACCCCTTTGCAAATGCTCAATGCTAGCCCATGACGATCGGCTAACACGGACGTGTAATGTCTAACCATAGTGAACAATAAACCAAGATCATCGTAACTAATCGAGAAAACACGCTACTCTGTAGCTTGGCTAAGGGTTAACTTTTTAATTAAAAAAATCTTACTAGTATGCAATAATATTCCTCGATAGATCCACCCCTTTTCAAATGCTCAATGCTAGCCCATGACGATCTGCTAACACGGACGTGTAATGTCTAACCATAGTGAATAATAAACCAAGATCATCGTAACTAACCGACAAAACACGCTACTCTGTAGCTTGGCTAAGGGTTAACTTTTTAATTAAAAAAATCTTACTAGTATGCAATAATATTCCTCGATAGATCCACCCCTTTGCAAATGCCCAATGCTAGCCAATGAAGATGGGCTAACATGGACGTGTAATGTCTAACCATAGTGAATAGTAAACCAAGATCACCCTAACGAATCGACATATTGTGCTACTCTGTAGCTAGTCTAAGGGTTAACTTTTTAACTAAAAAAATCTTAGTAGCAGCAGTAACATTCCTTGAAAATCTACCCCTTTGCAAATGCTCAATGCTAGCCCATGACGATCGGCTAACACGGACGTGTAATGTCTAACCATAGTGAACAATAAACCAAGATCATCGTAACTAATCGAGAAAACACGCTACTCTGTAGCTTGGCTAAGGGTTAACTTTTTAATTAAAAAATTCTTACTAGTATGCAATAATATTCCTCGATAGATCCACCCCTTTTCAAATGCTCAATGCTAGCCCATGACGATCTGCTAACACGGACGTGTAATGTCTAACCATAGTGAATAATAAACCAAGATCATCGTAACTAACCGACAAAACACGCTACTCTGTAGCTTGGCTAAGGGTTAACTTTTTAATTAAAAAAATCTTACTAGTATGCAACAATATTCCTCGATAGATCCACCCCTTTGCAAATGCCCAATGCTAGCCCATGAAGATGGGCTAACATGGATGTGTAATGTCTAACCATAGTGAATAGTAAACCAAGATCACCCTAACGAATCGACATATTGTGCTACTCTGTAGCTAGTCTAAGGGTTAACTTTTTAATTAAAAAAATCTTAGTAGCAGCAGTAACATTCCTTGAAAATCTACCCCTTTGCAAATGCTCAATGCTAGCCCATGACGATCGGCTAACATGGACGTGTAATGTCTAACCATAGTGAATAGTAAACCAAGATCACCCTAACGAATCGACATATTCTGCTACTCTGTAGCTTGGCTGAGGGTTAACTTTTAATTAAAAAAATCTTAGTAGCATGCAGTAATCTTCCTCGATAGATCCACCCCTTTTCAAATGCCCAATGCTAGCCCATGAAGATCGGCTAACATGGACGTGTAATGTCTAACCATAGTGAATAGTAAACCAAGATCACCCTAACGAATCGACATATTCTGCTACTCTGTAGCTTGGCTAAGGGTTAGCTTTTAATTAAAAAAATCTTAGTAGCATGCAGTAATCCTCCTCGATAGATCCACCCCTTTTCAAATGCCCAATGCTAGCCCATGAAGATCGGCTAACATGGACGTGTAATGTCTAACCATAGTGAATAGTAAACCAAGATCACCCTAACGAATCGACATATTCTGCTACTCTGTAGCTTGGCTAAGGGTTAACTTTTTAATTAAAAAAATCTTACTAGTATGCAATAATATTCCTCGATAGATCCACCCCTTTTCAAATGCCCAATGCTAGCCCATGAAGATCGGCTAACATGGACGTGTAATGTCTAACCATAGTGAATAGTAAACCAAGATCACCCTAACGAATCGACATATTCTGCTACTCTGTAGCTTGGCTGAGGGTTAACTTTTTAATTAAAAAAATCTTACTAGTATGCAATAATATTCCTCGATAGATCCACCCCTTTTCAAATGCTCAATGCTAGCCCATGACGATCGGCTAACACGGACGTGTAATGTCTAACCATAGTGAATAATAAACCAAGATCATCGTAACTAACCGACAAAACACGCTACTCTGTAGCTTGGCTAAGGGTTAACTTTTTAACTAAAAAAATCTTAGTAGCAGCAGTAACATTCCTTGAAAATCTACCCCTTTGCAAATGCTCAATGCTAGCCCATGACGATCGGCTAACACGGACGTGTAATGTCTAACCATAGTGAACAATAAACCAAGATCATCGTAACTAATCGAGAAAACACGCTACTCTGTAGCTTGGCTAAGGGTTAACTTTTTAATTAAAAAAATCTTACTAGTATGCAATAATATTCCTCGATAGATCCACCCCTTTTCAAATGCTCAATGCTAGCCCATGACGATCTGCTAACACGGACGTGTAATGTCTAACCATAGTGAATAATAAACCAAGATCATCGTAACTAACCGACAAAACACGCTACTCTGTAGCTTGGCTAAGGGTTAACTTTTTAATTAAAAAAATCTTACTAGTATGCAATAATATTCCTCGATAGATCCACCCCTTTGCAAATGCCCAATGCTAGCCCATGAAGATGGGCTAACATGGACGTGTAATGTCTAACCATAGTGAATAGTAAACCAAGATCACCCTAACGAATCGACATATTGTGCTACTCTGTAGCTAGTCTAAGGGTTAACTTTTTAATTAAAAAAATCTTAGTAGCAGCAGTAACATTCCTTGAAAATCTACCCCTTTGCAAATGCTCAATGCTAGCCCATGACGATCGGCTAACACGGACGTGCAATGTCTAACCATAGTGAATAGTAAACCAAGATCACCCTAACGAATCGACATATTCTGCTACTCTGTAGCTTGGCTAAGGGTTAACTTTTAATTAAAAAAATCTTAGTAGCATGCAGTAATCTTCCTCGATAGATCCACCCTTTGCAAATGCCCAATGCTAGCCCATGAAGATCGGCTAACATGGACGTGTAATGTCTAACCATAGTGAATAGTAAACCAAGATCACCCTAACGAATCGACATATTCTGCTACTCTGTAGCTTGGCTGAGGGTTAACTTTTAATTAAAAAAATCTTAGTAGCATGCAGTAATCTTCCTCGATAGATCCACCCCTTTTCAAATGACCAATGCTAGCCCCTGAAGATCGGCTAACATGGACGTGTAATGTCTAACCATAGTGAATAGTAAACCAAGATCACCGTAACGAATCGACATATTCTGCTACTCTGTAGCTTGGCTAAGGGTTAACTTTTAATTAAAAAAATCTTAGTAGCATGCAGTAATCCTCCTCGATAGATCCACCCCTTTTCAAATGCCCAATGCTAGCCCATGAAGATCGGCTAACATGGACGTGTAATGTCTAACCATAGTGAATAGTAAACCAAGATCACCCTAACGAATCGACATATTCTGCTACTCTGTAGCTTGGCTAAGGGTTAACTTTTTAATTAAAAAAATCTTACTAGTATGCAATAATATTCCTCGATAGATCCACCCCTTTTCAAATGCCCAATGCTAGCCCATGAAGATCGGCTAACATGGACGTGTAATGTCTAACCATAGTGAATAGTAAACCAAGATCACCCTAACGAATCGACATATTCTGCTACTCTGTAGCTTGGCTGAGGGTTAACTTTTTAATTAAAAAAATCTTACTAGTATGCAATAATATTCCTCGATAGATCCACCCCTTTTCAAATGCTCAATGCTAGCCCATGACGATCGGCTAACACGGACGTGTAATGTCTAACCATAGTGAACAATAAACCAAGATCATCGTAACTAATCGATAAAACACGCTACTCTGTAGCTTGGCTAAGGGTTAACTTTTTAATTAAAAAAATCTTACTAGTATGCAATAATATTCCTCGATAGATCCACCCCTTTTCAAATGCTCAATGCTAGCCCATGACGATCTGCTAACACGGACGTGTAATGTCTAACCATAGTGAACAATAAACCAAGATCATCGTAACTAATCGACAAAACACGCTACTCTGTAGCTTGGCTAAGGGTTAACTTTTTAATTAAAAAAATCTTAGTAGCATGCAGTAATCCTCCTCGATAGATCCACCCCTTTTCAAATGCCCAATGCTAGCCCATGAAGATCGGCTAACATGGACGTGTAATGTCTAACCATAGTGAATAGTAAACCAAGATCACCCTAACGAATCGACATATTCTGCTACTCTGTAGCTTGGCTAAGGGTTAACTTTTAATTAAAAAAATCTTAGTAGCATGCAGTAATCTTCCTCGATAGATCCACCCTTTGCAAATGCCCAATGCTAGCCCATGAAGATCGGCTAACATGGACGTGTAATGTCTAACCATAGTGAATAGTAAACCAAGATCACCCTAACGAATCGACATATTCTGCTACTCTGTAGCTTGGCTGAGGGTTAACTTTTAATTAAACAATCTTAGTAGCATGCAGTAATCTTCCTCGATAGATCCACCCCTTTTCAAATGACCAATGCTAGCCCATGAAGATCGGCTAACATGGACGTGTAATGTCTAACCATAGTGAATAGTAAACCAAGATCACCCTAACGAATCGACATATTCTGCTACTCTGTAGCTTGGCTAAGGGTTAACTTTTAATTAAAAAAATCTTAGTAGCATGCAGTAATCCTCCTCGATAGATCCACCCCTTTTCAAATGCCCAATGCTAGCCCATGAAGATCGGCTAACATGGACGTGTAATGTCTAACCATAGTGAATAGTAAACCAAGATCACCCTAACGAATCGACATATTCTGCTACTCTGTAGCTTGGCTAAGGGTTAACTTTTTAATTAAAAAAATCTTACTAGTATGCAATAATATTCCTCGATAGATCCACCCCTTTTCAAATGCCCAATGCTAGCCCATGAAGATCGGCTAACATGGACGTGTAATGTCTAACCATAGTGAATAGTAAACCAAGATCACCCTAACGAATCGACATATTCTGCTACTCTGTAGCTTGGCTGAGGGTTAACTTTTTAATTAAAAAAATCTTACTAGTATGCAATAATATTCCTCGATAGATCCACCCCTTTTCAAATGCTCAATGCTAGCCCATGACGATCGGCTAACACGGACGTGTAATGTCTAACCATAGTGAACAATAAACCAAGATCATCGTAACTAATCGATAAAACACGCTACTCTGTAGCTTGGCTAATGGTTAACTTTTTAATTAAAAAAATCTTACTAGTATGCAATAATATTCCTCGATAGATCCACCCCTTTTCAAATGCTCAATGCTAGCCCATGACGATCTGCTAACACGGACGTGTAATGTCTAACCATAGTGAACAATAAACCAAGATCATCGTAACTAATCGACAAAACACGCTACTCTGTAGCTTGGCTAAGGGTTAACTTTTTAATTAAAAAAATCTTACTAGTATGCAATAATATTCCTCGATAGATCCACCCCTTTGCAAATGCCCAATGCTAGCCCATGAAGATCGGCTAACATGGACGTGTAATGTCTAACCATAGTGAATAGTAAACCAAGATCACCCTAACGAATCGACATATTGTGCTACTCTGTAGCTAGTCTAAGGGTTAACTTTTTAATTAAAAAAATCTTAGTAGCAGCAGTAACATTGCTTGAAAATCTACCCCTTTGCAAATGCTCAATGCTAGCCCATGACGATCGGCTAACACGGACGTGCAATGTCTAACCATAGTGAATAGTAAACCAATATCACCCTAACGAATCGACATATTCTGCTACTCTGTAGCTTGGCTGAGGGTTAACTTTTAATTAAAAAAATCTTAGTAGCATCCAGTAATCTTCCTCGATAGATCCACCCTTTGCAAATGCCCAATGCTAGCCCATGAAGATCGGCTAACATGGACGTGTAATGTCTAACCATAGTGAATAGTAAACCAAGATCACCCTAACGAATCAACATATTCTGCTACTCTGTAGCTTGGTTAAGGGTTAACTTTTAATTAAAAAAATCTTAGTAGCATGCAGTAATCTTCCTCGATAGATCCACCCCTTTTCAAATGCCCAATGCTAGCCCATGAAGATCGGCTAACATGGACGTGTAATGTCTAACCATAGTGAATAGTAAACCAAGATCACCCTAACGAATCGACATATTCTGCTACTCTGTAGCTTGGCTAAGGGTTAACTTTTTAATTAAAAAAATCTTACTAGTATGCAATAATTTTCCTCGATAGATCCACCCCTTTTCAAATGCCCAATGCTAGCCCATGAAGATCGGCTAACATGGACGTGTTATGTCTAACCATAGTGAATAGTAAACCAAGATCACCCTAACGATCGACATATTCTGCTACTGTGTAGCTTGGCTAAGGGTTAACTTTTAATTAAAAAAATCTTACTAGTATGCAATAATATTCCTCGATAGATCCACCCCTTTTCAAATGCTCAATGCTAGCCCATTACGATCGGCTAAGATGGACGTGTAATGTCTAAGCATAGTGAAGAGTAAACCAAGATCACCCTAACGAATCGACATATTTTGCTACTCTGTAGCTTGGCTAAGGGTTAACTTTTTAATTAAAAAAATCTTTCTAGTATGCAATAATATTCCTCGATAGATCCACCCCTTTTCAAATGCCCAATGCTAGCCCATGAAGATCGGCTAACATGGACGTGTAATGTCTAACCATAGTGAATAGTAAACCAAGATCACCCTAACGAATCGACATATTCTGCTACTCTGTAGCTTGGCTGAGGGTTAACTTTTTAATTAAAAAAATCTTACTAGTATGCAATAATATTCCTCGATAGATCCACCCCTTTTCAAATGCTCAATGCTAGCCCATGACGATCGGCTAACACGGACGTGTAATGTCTAACCATAGTGAACAATAAACCAAGATCATCGTAACTAATCGATAAAACACGCTACTCTGTAGCTTGGCTAAGGGTTAACTTTTTAATTAAAAAAATCTTACTAGTATGCAATAATATTCCTCGATAGATCCACCCCTTTTCAAATGCTCAATGCTAGCCCATGACGATCTGCTAACACGGACGTGTAATGTCTAACCATAGTGAACAATAAACCAAGATCATCGTAACTAATCGACAAAACACGCTACTCTGTAGCTTGGCTAAGGGTTAACTTTTTAATTAAAAAAATCTTAGTAGCATGCAGTAATCCTCCTCGATAGATCCACCCCTTTTCAAATGCCCAATGCTAGCCCATGAAGATCGGCTAACATGGACGTGTAATGTCTAACCATAGTGAATAGTAAACCAAGATCACCCTAACGAATCGACATATTCTGCTACTCTGTAGCTTGGCTAAGGGTTAACTTTTAATTAAAAAAATCTTAGTAGCATGCAGTAATCTTCCTCGATAGATCCACCCTTTGCAAATGCCCAATGCTAGCCCATGAAGATCGGCTAACATGGACGTGTAATGTCTAACCATAGTGAATAGTAAACCAAGATCACCCTAACGAATCGACATATTCTGCTACTCTGTAGCTTGGCTGAGGGTTAACTTTTAATTAAAAAAATCTTAGTAGCATGCAGTAATCTTCCTCGATAGATCCACCCCTTTTCAAATGACCAATGCTAGCCCATGAAGATCGGCTAACATGGACGTGTAATGTCTAACCATAGTGAATAGTAAACCAAGATCACCCTAACGAATCGACATATTCTGCTACTCTGTAGCTTGGCTAAGGGTTAACTTTTAATTAAAAAAATCTTAGTAGCATGCAGTAATCCTCCTCGATAGATCCACCCCTTTTCAAATGCCCAATGCTAGCCCATGAAGATCGGCTAACATGGACGTGTAATGTCTAACCATAGTGAATAGTAAACCAAGATCACCCTAACGAATCGACATATTCTGCTACTCTGTAGCTTGGCTAAGGGTTAACTTTTTAATTAAAAAAATCTTACTAGTATGCAATAATATTCCTCGATAGATCCACCCCTTTTCAAATGCCCAATGCTAGCCCATGAAGATCGGCTAACATGGACGTGTAATGTCTAACCATAGTGAATAGTAAACCAAGATCACCCTAACGAATCGACATATTCTGCTACTCTGTAGCTTGGCTGAGGGTTAACTTTTTAATTAAAAAAATCTTACTAGTATGCAATAATATTCCTCGATAGATCCACCCCTTTTCAAATGCTCAATGCTAGCCCATGACGATCGGCTAACACGGACGTGTAATGTCTAACCATAGTGAACAATAAACCAAGATCATCGTAACTAATCGATAAAACACGCTACTCTGTAGCTTGGCTAAGGGTTAACTTTTTAATTAAAAAAATCTTACTAGTATGCAATAATATTCCTCGATAGATCCACCCCTTTTCAAATGCTCAATGCTAGCCCATGACGATCTGCTAACACGGACGTGTAATGTCTAACCATAGTGAACAATAAACCAAGATCATCGTAACTAATCGACAAAACACGCTACTCTGTAGCTTGGCTAAGGGTTAACTTTTTAATTAAAAAAATCTTACTAGTATGCAATAATATTCCTCGATAGATCCACCCCTTTGCAAATGCCCAATGCTAGCCCATGAAGATCGGCTAACATGGACGTGTAATGTCTAACCATAGTGAATAGTAAACCAAGATCACCCTAACGAATCGACATATTGTGCTACTCTGTAGCTAGTCTAAGGGTTAACTTTTTAATTAAAAAAATCTTAGTAGCAGCAGTAACATTGCTTGAAAATCTACCCCTTTGCAAATGCTCAATGCTAGCCCATGACGATCGGCTAACACGGACGTGCAATGTCTAACCATAGTGAATAGTAAACCAATATCACCCTAACAAATCGACATATTCTGCTACTCTGTAGCTTGGCTGAGGGTTAACTTTTAATTAAAAAAATCTTAGTAGCATCCAGTAATCTTCCTCGATAGATCCACCCTTTGCAAATGCCCAATGCTAGCCCATGAAGATCGGCTAACATGGACGTGTAATGTCTAACCATAGTGAATAGTAAACCAAGATCACCCTAACGAATCAACATATTCTGCTACTCTGTAGCTTGGTTAAGGGTTAACTTTTAATTAAAAAAATCTTAGTAGCATGCAGTAATCTTCCTCGATAGATCCACCCCTTTTCAAATGCCCAATGCTAGCCCATGAAGATCGGCTAACATGGACGTGTAATGTCTAACCATAGTGAATAGTAAACCAAGATCACCCTAACGAATCGACATATTCTGCTACTCTGTAGCTTGGCTAAGGGTTAACTTTTTAATTAAAAAAATCTTACTAGTATGCAATAATTTTCCTCGATAGATCCACCCCTTTTCAAATGCCCAATGCTAGCCCATGAAGATCGGCTAACATGGACGTGTTATGTCTAACCATAGTGAATAGTAAACCAAGATCACCCTAACGATCGACATATTCTGCTACTGTGTAGCTTGGCTAAGGGTTAACTTTTAATTAAAAAAATCTTACTAGTATGCAATAATATTCCTCGATAGATCCACCCCTTTTCAAATGCTCAATGCTAGCCCATTACGATCGGCTAAGATGGACGTGTAATGTCTAAGCATAGTGAAGAGTAAACCAAGATCACCCTAACGAATCGACATATTTTGCTACTCTGTAGCTTGGCTAAGGGTTAACTTTTTAATTAAAAAATCTTTCTAGTATGCAATAATATTCCTCGATAGATCCACCCCTTTTCAAATGCCCAATGCCAGCCCATGAAGATCGGCTAACATAGACGTGTAATGTCTAACCATAGTGAATAGTAAACCAAGATCACCCTAACGAATCGACATATTCTGCTACTCTGTAGCTTGGCTAAGGGTTAACTTTTAATTAAAAAAATCTTACTAGTATGCAATAATATTCCTCGATAGATCCACCCCTTTTCAAATGCCCAATGCTAGCCCATGAAGATCGGCTAACATGGACGTGTAATGTCTAACCATAGTGAATAGTAAACCAAGATCACCCTAACGAATCGACATATTCTGCTACTCTGTAGCTTGGCTAATGGTTAACTTTTTAATTAAAAAAATCTTACTAGTATGCAATAATATTCCTCGATAGATCCACCCCTTTTCAAATGCTCAATGCTAGCCCATGACGATCGGCTAACACGGACGTGTAATGTCTAACCATAGTGAACAATAAACCAAGATCATCGTAACTAATCGACAAAACACGCTACTCTGTAGCTTGTCTAAGTGTTATCTTTTTAATTAAAAAAATCTTAGTAGTATGCAGTAATCTTCCTCGATAGATCCACCCCTTTGCAAATGCCCAATGCTAGCCCATGAAGATCGGCTAACATGGACGTGTAATGTCTAACCATAGTGAATAGTAAACCAAGATCACCCTAACGAATCGACATATTCTGCTACTCTGTAGCTTGGCTAAGGGTTAACTTTTTAATTAAAAAAATCTTACTAGTATGCAATAGTATTCCTCGATAGATCCACCCCTTTTCAAATGCCCAATGCTAGCCCATGAAGATCGGCTAACATGGACGTGTAATGTCTAACCATAGTGAATAGTAAACCAAGATCACCCTAACGAATCGACATATTCTGCTACTCTGTAGCTTGGCTAATGGTTAACTTTTTAATTAAAAAAATCTTACTAGTATGCAATAATATTCCTCGATAGATCCACCCCTTTTCAAATGCTCAATGCTAGCCCATGACGATCGGCTAACACGGACGTGTAATGTCTAACCATAGTGAAAAATAAACCAAGATCATCGTAACTAATCGACAAAACACGCTACTCTGTAGCTTGGCTAAGGGTTAACTTTTTAATTAAAAAAATCTTACTAGTATGCAATTATATTCCTCGATAGATCCACCCCTTTGCAAATGCCCAATGCTAGCCCATGAAGATCGGCTAACATGGACGTGTAATGTCTAACCATAGTGAATAGTAAACCAAGATCACCCTAACGAATCGACATATTCTGCTACTCTGTAGATTGGCTAATGGTTAACTTTTTAATTAAAAAAATCTTACTAGTATGCAATAATATTCCTCGATAGATCCACCCCTTTTCAAACGCTCAATGCTAGCCCATGACGATCGGCTAACACGGACGTGTAATGTCTAACCATAGTGAACAATAAACCAAGATCATCGTAACTAATCGACAAAACACGCTACTCTGTAGCTTGTCTAAGTGTTACCTTTTTAATTAAAAAAATCTTAGTAGTATGCAGTAATCTTCCTCGATAGATCCACCCCTTTGCAAATGCCCAATGCTAGCCCATTACGATCGGCTAAGATGGACGTGTAGTGTCTAACCATAGTGAATAGTAAACCAAGATCACCCTAACGAATCGACATATTCTGCTACTCTGTAGCTTGGCTAAGGGTTAACTTTTTAATTAAAAAAATCTTACTAGTATGCAATTATATTCCTCGATAGATCCACCCCTTTGCAAATGCCCAATGCTAGCCCATGAAGATCGGCTAACATGGACGTGTAATGTCTAACCATAGTGAATAGTAAACCAAGATCACCCTAACGAATCGACATATTCTGCTACTCTGTAGATTGGCTAATGGTTAACTTTTTAATTAAAAAAATCTTACTAGTATGCAATAATATTCCTCGATAGATCCACCCCTTTTCAAATGCTCAATGCTAGCCCATGACGATCGGCTAACACGGACGTGTAATGTCCAACCATAGTGAACAATAAACCAAGATCATCGTAACTAATCGACAAAACACGCTACTCTGTAGCTTGTCTAAGTGTTACCTTTTTAATTAAAAAAATCTTAGTAGTATGCAGTAATCTTCCTCGATAGATCCACCCCTTTGCAAATGCCCAATGCTAGCCCATTACGATCGGCTAAGATGGACGTGTAATGTCTAACCATAGTGAAGGGTAAACCAAGATCACCCTAACGAATCGACATATTTTGTTACTCTGTAGCTTGTCTAAGGGTTATCTTTTTAATTAGAAAAATCTTAGTAGTATGCAGTAATCTTCCTCGATAGATCCACCCCTTTGCAAATGCTCAATGCTAGCCCATGACGATCGGCTAACATGGACGTGTAATGTCTAACCATAGTGAATAGTAAACCAAGATCACCCTAACGAATCGACATATACTGCTACTGTGTAGCTTGGCTAAGGGTTAACTTTTTAATTAAAAAAATCTTACTAGTATGCAATAATATTCCTCCATAGATCCACCCCTTTCAAATGCTCAATGCTAGCCCATGACGATCGGCCAAGATGGATGTGTAATGTCTAAGCATAGTGAATAGTAAACCATGATCAGCGTAACAAATCGACATATGCTGCTACTCTGTAGCTTGGCTAAGGGTTAACTTTTTAATTAAAAAAATCTTAGTAGCAGCAGTAACATTCCTTGAAAATCTACCCCTTTGCAAATGCTCAATGCTAGCCCATGACGATCGGCTAACATGGACGTGTGATGTCTAACCATAGTGAATAGTCAATCAAGATCACCCTAACGAATCGACATATTCTGCTACTCTGTAGCTTGGCTAAGGGTTAACTTTTTAATTAAAAAAATCTTAGTAGCATGCGGTAACATTCCTTGATAGATCTACCCTTTGCAAATGCTCAATGCTAGCCCATGACGATCGGCTAACACGGACGTGTAATGTCTAACCATAGTGAATAGTAAACCAAGATCACCCTAACGAATCGACATATTCTGCTACTCTGTAGCTTGGCTAAGGGTTAACTTTTTAATTAAAAAAATCTTACTAGTATGCAATAATATTCCTCGATAGATCCACCCCTTTTCAAATGCTCAATGCTAGCCCATGACGATCGGCTAAGATGGACGTGTAATGTCTAAGCATAGTGAAGAGTAAACCAAGATCACCGTAACGAATCGACATATTTTGCTACTCTGTAGCTTGTCTAAGGGTTATCTTTTTAATTAGAAAAATCTTAGTAGTATGCAGTAATCTTCCTCGATAGATCCACCCCTTTGCAAATGCCCAATGCTAGCCCATGAAGATCGGCTAACATGGACGTATAATGTCTAACCATAGTGAATAGTAAACCAAGATCACCCTAACGAATCGACATATTCTGCTACTGTGTAGCTTGGCTAAGGGTTAACTTTTAATTAAAAAAATCTTACTAGTATGCAATAATATTCCTCGATAGATCCACCCCTTTCCAAATGCTCAATGCTAGCCTATGAAGATCGGCTAACATGGACGTGTAATGTCTAACCATAGTGAATAGTAAACCAAGGTCACCCTAACGAATCGACATATTCTGCTACTCTGTAGCTTGGCTAAGGGTTAACTTTTTAATTAAAAAATCTTACTAGTATGCAATAATATTCCTCGATAGATCCACCCCTTTTCAAATGCTCAATGCTAGCCCATGACGATCGGCTAACACGGACGTGTAATGTCTAACCATAGTGAACAATAAACCAAGATCATCGTAACTAATCGACAAAACACGCTACTCTGTAGCTTCGCTAAGGGTTAACTTTTTAATTAAAAAAATCTTACTAGTATGCAATAATACTCCTCGATAGATCCACCCCTTTGCAAATGCCCAATGCTAGCCCATGAAGATCGGCTAACATGGACGTGTAATGTCTAACCATAGTGAATAGTAAACCAAGATCACCCTAACGAATCGACATATACTGCTACTGTGTAGCTTGGCTAAGGGTTAACTTTTTAATTAAAAAAATCTTACTAGTATGCAATAATATTCCTCCATAGATCCACCCCTTTCAAATGCTCAATGCTAGCCCATGACGATCGGCCAAGATGGATGTGTAATGTCTAAGCATAGTGAATAGTAAACCATGATCAGCGTAACAAATCGACATATGCTGCTACTCTGTAGCTTGGCTAAGGGTTAACTTTTTAATTAAAAAAATCTTAGTAGCAGCAGTAACATTCCTTGAAAATCTACCCCTTTGCAAATGCTCAATGCTAGCCCATGACGATCGGCTAACACGGACGTGTAATGTCTAACCATAGTGAATAGTCAATCAAGATCACCCTAACGAATCGACATATTCTGCTACTCTGTAGCTTGGCTAAGGGTTAACTTTTTAATTAAAAAAATCTTAGTAGCATGCGGTAACATTCCTTGATAGATCTACCCCTTTGAAAAGGTTCAATGCTAGCCCATGACGATCGGCTAACACGGACGTGTAATGTCTAACCATAGTGAATAGTAAACCAAGATCACCCTAACGAATCGACATATTCTGCTACTCTGTAGCTTGGCTAAGGGTTAACTTTTTAATTAAAAAAATCTTACTAGTATGCAATAATATTCCTCGATAGATCCACCCCTTTTCAAATGCTCAATGCTAGCCCATGACGATCGGCTAAGATGGACGTGTAATGTCTAAGCATAGTGAAGAGTAAACCAAGATCACCGTAACGAATCGACATATTTTGCTACTCTGTAGCTTGTCTAAGGGTTATCTTTTTAATTAGAAAAATCTTAGTAGTATGCAGTAATCTTCCTCGATAGATCCACCCCTTTGCAAATGCCCAATGCTAGCCCATGAAGATCGGCTAACATGGACGTGTAATGTCTAACCATAGTGAATAGTAAACCAAGATCACCCTAACGAATCGACATATTCTGCTACTGTGTAGCTTGGCTAAGGGTTAACTTTTAATTAAAAAAATCTTACTAGTATGCAATAATATTCCTCGATAGATCCACCCCTTTTCAAATGCTCAATGCTAGCCCATTACGATCGGCTAAGATGTACGTGTAATGTCTAAGCATAGTGAAGAGTAAACCAAGATCACCCTAACGAATCGACATATTTTGCTACTCTGTAGCTTGGCTAAGGGTTAACTTTTTAATTAAAAAAATCTTACTAGTATGCAATAATATTCCTCGATAGATCCACCCCTTTTCAAATGCCCAATGCTAGCCCATGAAGATCGGCTAACATGGACGTGTAATGTCTAACCATAGTGAATAGTAAACCAAGATCACCCTAACGAATCGACATATTCTGCTACTCTGTAGCTTGGCTAAGGGTTAACTTTTAATTAAAAAAATCTTACTAGTATGCAATAATATTCCTCGATAGATCCACCCCTTTTCAAATGCCCAATGCTAGCCCATGAAGATCGGCTAACATGGACGTGTAATGTCTAACCATAGTGAATAGTCAATCAAGATCACCCTAACGAATCGACATATTTTGCTACTCTGTAGCTTGTCTAAGGGTTACCTTTTTAATTAAAAAAATCTTAGTAGTATGCAGTAATCTTCCTCGATAGATCCACCCCTTTGCAAATGCCCAATGCTAGCCCATTACGATCGGCTAAGATGGACGTGTAATGTCTAAGCATAGTGAAGGGTAAACCAAGATCACCCTAACGAATCGACATATTTTGCTACTCTGTAGCTTGTCTAAGGGTTATCTTTTTAATTAGAAAAATCTTAGTAGTATGCAGTAATCTTCCTCGATAGATCCACCCCTTTGCAAATGCCCAATGCTAGCCCATGAAGATCGGCTAACATGGACGTGTAATGTCTAACCATAGTGAATAGTAAACCAAGATCACCCTAACGAATCGACATATACTGCTACTGTGTAGCTTGGCTAAGGGTTAACTTTTTAATTAAAAAAATCTTACTAGTATGCAATAATATTCCTCCATAGATCCACCCCTTTCAAATGCTCAATGCTAGCCCATGACGATCGGCCAAGATGGATGTGTAATGTCTAAGCATAGTGAAGGGTAAACCAAGATCACCCTAACGAATCGACATATTTTGCTACTCTGTAGCTTGTCTAAGGGTTACCTTTTTAATTAAAAAAATCTTAGTAGTATGCAGTAATCTTCCTCGATAGATCCACCCCTTTTCAAATGCTCAATGCTAGCCCATGACGATCGGCTAACACGGACGTGTAATGTCTAACCATAGTGAACAATAAACCAAGATCATCGTAACTAATCGACAAAACACGCTACTCTGTAGCTTGGATAAGGGTTAACTTTTTAATTAAAAAAATCTTACTAGTATTCAATAATGTTCCTCGATAGATCCACCCCTTTGCAAATGCCCAATGCTAGCCCATGAAGATCGGCTAACATGGACGTGTAATGTCTAACCATAGTGAATAGTAAACCAAGATCACCCTAACGAATCGACATATTCAGCTACTCTGTAGCTTGGCTAAGGGTTAACTTTTTAATTAAAAAAATCTTACTAGTATGCAATAATATTCCTCGATAGATCCACCCTTTTCAAATGCTCAATGCTAGCCCATGAAGATCGGCTAACATGGACGTGTAATGTCTAACCATAGTGAATAGTAAACCAAGATCACCCTAACGAATCGACATATTGTGCTACTCTGTAGCTTGGCTAAGGGTTAACTTTTTAATTAAAAAAATCTTACTAGTATGCAATAATATTCCTCGATAGATCCACCCTTTTCAAATGCTCAATGCTAGCCCATGAAGATCGGCTAACATGGACGTGTAATGTCTAACCATAGTGAATAGTAAACCAAGATCACCCCAACGAATCGACATATTGTGCTACTCTGTAGCTAGTCTAAGGGTTAACTTTTTAATTAAAAAAATCTTAGTAGCAGCAGTAACATTCCTTGAAAATCTACCCCTTTGCAAATGCTCAATGCTAGCCCATGACGATCGGCTAACACGGACGTGCAATGTCTAGCTATAGTGAATAGTAAACCAAGATCACCCTAACGAATCGACATATTCTGCTACTCTGTAGCTTGGCTAAGGGTTAACTTTTTAATTAAAAAAATCTTACTAGTATGCAATAATATTCCTCAATAGATCCACCCCTTTTCAAATGCTCAATGCTAGCCCATTACGATCGGCTAAGATGGACGTGTAATGTCTAAGCATAGTGAAGAGAAAACCAAGATCACCCTAACGAATCGACATATTTTGCTACTCTAGCTTGGCTAAGGGTTAACTTTTTAATTAAAAAAATCTTACTAGTATGCAATAATATTCCTCGATAGATCCACCCCTTTTCAAATGCCCAATGCTAGCCCATGAAGATCGGCTAACATGGACGTGTAATGTCTAACCATTGTGAATAGTAAACCAAGATCACCCTAACGAATCGACATATTCTGCTACTCTGTAGCTTGGCTAAGGGTTAACTTTTTAATTAAAAAAATCTTACTAGTATGCAATAATATTCCTCGATAGATCCACCCCTTTTCAAATGCTCAATGCTAGCCCATGACGATCGGCTAACACGGACGTGTAATGTCTAACCATAGTGAACAATAAACCAAGATCATCGTAACTAATCGACAAAACACGCTACTCTGCAGCTTGGCTAAGGGTTAACTTTTTAATTAAAAAAATCTTACTAGTATGCAATAATATTCCTCGATAGATCCACCCCTTTGCAAATGCCCAAGGCTAGCCCATGAAGATCGGCTAACATGGACGTGTAATGTCTAACCATAGTGAATAGTAAACCAAGATCACCCTAACGAATCGACATATTGTGCTACTCTGTAGCTAGTCTAAGGGTTAACTTTTTAATTAAAAAAATCTTAGTAGCAGCAGTAACATTCCTTGAAAATCTACCCCTTTGCAAATGCTCAATGCTAGCCCATGACGATCGGCTAACACGGACGTGCAATGTCTAACTATAGTGAATAGTAAACCAAGATCACCCTAACGAATCGACATATTCTGCTACTCTGTAGCATGGCTAAGGGTTAACTTTTAATTAAAAAAATCTTAGTAGCATGCAGTAATCTTCCTCGATAGATCCACCCTTTGCAAATGCCCAATGTTAGCCCATGAAGATCGGCTAACATGGACGTGTAATGTCTAACCATAGTGAATAGTAAACCAAGATCACCCTAACGATTCGACATATTCTGCTACTTTGTAGCTTGGCTAAGGGTTAACTTTTTAATTAAAAAAATCTTACTAGTATGCAATAATATTCCTCAATAGATCCACCCCTTTTCAAATGCTCAATGCTAGCCCATTACGATCGGCTAAGATGGACGTGTAATGTCTAAGCATAGTGAAGAGAAAACCAAGATCACCCTAACGAATCGACATATTTTGCTACTCTGTAGCTTGGCTAAGGGTTAACTTTTTAATTAAAAAAATCTTACTAGTATGCAATAATATTCCTCGATAGATCCACCCCTTTTCAAATGCCCAATGCTAGCCCATGAAGATCGGCTAACGTGGACGTGTAATGTCTAACCATAGTGAATAGTAAACCAAGATCACCCTAACGAATCGACATATTCTGCTACTCTGTAGCTTGGCTATGGGTTAACTTTTTAATTAAAAAAATCTTACTAGTATGCAATAATATTCCTCGATAGATCCACCCCTTTTCAAATGCTCAATGCTAGCCCATGACGATCGGCTAACACGGACGTGTAATGTCTAACCATAGTGAACAATAAACCAAGATCACCCTAACGAATCGACATATTGTGCTACTCTGTAGCTAGTCTAAGGGTTAACTTTTTAATTAAAAAAATCTTAGTAGCAGCAGTAACATTCCTTGAAAATCTACCCCTTTGCAAATGCTCAATGCTAGCCCATGACGATCGGCTAACACGGACGTGCAATGTCTAACTATAGTGAATAGTAAACCAAGATCACCCTAACGAATCGACATATTCTGCTACTCTGTAGCATGGCTAAGGGTTAACTTTTAATTAAAAAAATCTTAGTAGCATGCAGTAATCTTCCTCGATAGATCCACCCTTTGCAAATGCCCAATGTTAGCCCATGAAGATCGGCTAACATGGACGTGTAATGTCTAACCATAGTGAATAGTAAACCAAGATCACCCTAACGATTCGACATATTCTGCTACTCTGTAGCTTGGCTAAGGGTTAACTTTTTAATTAAAAAAATCTTACTAGTATGCAATAATATTCCTCAATAGATCCACCCCTTTTCAAATGCTCAATGCTAGCCCATTACGATCGGCTAAGATGGACGTGTAATGTCTAAGCATAGTGAAGAGAAAACCAAGATCACCCTAACGAATCGACATATTTTGCTACTCTGTAGCTTGGCTAAGGGTTAACTTTTTAATTAAAAAAATCTTACTAGTATGCAATAATATTCCTCGATAGATCCACCCCTTTTCAAATGCCCAATGCTAGCCCATGAAGATCGGCTAACATGGACGTGTAATGTCTAACCATAGTGAATAGTAAACCAAGATCACCCTAACGAATCGACATATTCTGCTACTCTGTAGCTTGGCTATGGGTTAACTTTTTAATTAAAAAAATCTTACTAGTATGCAATAATATTCCTCGATAGATCCACCCCTTTTCAAATGCTCAATGCTAGCCCATGACGATCGGCTAACACGGACGTGTAATGTCTAACCATAGTGAACAATAAACCAAGATCACCCTAACGAATCGACATATTGTGCTACTCTGTAGCTAGTCTAAGGGTTAACTTTTTAATTAAAAAAATCTTAGTAGCAGCAGTAACATTCCTTGAAAATCTACCCCTTTGCAAATGCTCAATGCTAGCCCATGACGATCGGCTAACACGGACGTGCAATGTCTAACTATAGTGAATAGTAAACCAAGATCACCCTAACGAATCGACATATTCTGCTACTCTGTAGCATGGCTAAGGGTTAACTTTTAATTAAAAAAATCTTAGTAGCATGCAGTAATCTTCCTCGATAGATCCACCCTTTGCAAATGCCCAATGTTAGCCCATGAAGATCGGCTAACATGGACGTGTAATGTCTAACCATAGTGAATAGTAAACCAAGATCACCCTAACGATTCGACATATTCTGCTACTCTGTAGCTTGGCTAAGGGTTAACTTTTTAATTAAAAAAATCTTACTAGTATGCAATAATATTCCTCAATAGATCCACCCCTTTTCAAATGCTCAATGCTAGCCCATTACGATCGGCTAAGATGGACGTGTAATGTCTAAGCATAGTGAAGAGAAAACCAAGATCACCCTAACGAATCGACATATTTTGCTACTCTGTAGCTTGGCTAAGGGTTAACTTTTTAATTAAAAAAATCTTACTAGTATGCAATAATATTCCTCGATAGATCCACCCCTTTTCAAATGCCCAATGCTAGCCCATGAAGATCGGCTAACATGGACGTGTAATGTCTAACCATAGTGAATAGTAAACCAAGATCACCCTAACGAATCGACATATTCTGCTACTCTGTAGCTTGGCTATGGGTTAACTTTTTAATTAAAAAAATCTTACTAGTATGCAATAATATTCCTCGATAGATCCACCCCTTTTCAAATGCTCAATGCTAGCCCATGACGATCGGCTAACACGGACGTGTAATGTCTAACCATAGTGAACAATAAACCAAGATCATCGTAACTAATCGACAAAACACGCTACTCTGTAGCTTGGATAAGGGTTAACTTTTTAATTAAAAAAATCTTACTAGTATTCAATAATGTTCCTCGATAGATCCACCCCTTTGCAAATGCCCAATGCTAGCCCATGAAGATCGGCTAACATGGACGTGTAATGTCTAACCATAGTGAATAGTAAACCAAGATCACCCTAACGAATCGACATATTCAGCTACTCTGTAGCTTGGCTAAGGGTTAACTTTTTAATTAAAAAAATCTTACTAGTATGCAATAATATTCCTCGATAGATCCACCCTTTTCAAATGCTCAATGCTAGCCCATGAAGATCGGCTAACATGGACGTGTAATGTCTAACCATAGTGAATAGTAAACCAAGATCACCCTAACGAATCGACATATTGTGCTACTCTGTAGCTTGGCTAAGGGTTAACTTTTTAATTAAAAAAAATCTTACTATTATGCAATAATATTCCTCGATAGATCCACCCCTTTGCAAATGCCCAATGCTAGCCCATGAAGATCGGCTAACATGGACGTGTAATGTCTAACCATAGTGAATAGTAAACCAAGATCACCCTAACGAATCGACATATTGTGCTACTCTGTAGCTAGTCTAAGGGTTAACTTTTTAATTAAAAAAATCTTAGTAGCAGCAGTAACATTCCTTGAAAATCTACCCCTTTGCAAATGCTCAATGCTAGCCCATGACGATCGGCTAACACGGACGTGCAATGTCTAACTGTAGTGAATAGTAAACCAAGATCACCCTAACGAATCGACATATTCTGCTACTCTGTAGCTTGGCTAAGGGTTAACTTTTAATTAAAAAAATCTTAGTAGCATGCAGTAATCTTCCTCGATAGATCCACCCTTTGCAAATGCCCAATGCTAGCCAATGAAGATCGGCTAACATGGACGTGTAATGTCTAACCATAGTGAATAGTAAACCAAGATCACCCTAACGAATCGACATATTCTGCTACTCTGTAGCTTGGCTAAGGGTTAACTTTTTAATTAAAAAAATCTTAGTAGCATAAAGTAACATTCCTCGATAGATCCACCCCTTTGCAAATGCGCAATGCTAGCCCATGAAGATCGGCTAACATGGACGTGTAATGTCTAACCATAGTGAATAGTAAACCAAGATCACCCTAACGAATCGACATATTGTGCTACTCTGTAGCTAGTCTAAGGGTTAACTTTTTAATTAAAAAAATCTTACTAGTATGCAATAATATTCCTCAATAGATCCACCCCTTTGCAAATGCCCAATGCTAGCCCATGAAGATCGGCTAACATGGACGTGTAATGTCTAACCATAGTGAATAGTAAACCATGATCACCTAACGAATCGACATATTCTGCTACTCTACAGCTTGTCTAAGGGTTAACTTTTTAATTAAAAAAATCTTAGTAGCATAAAGTAACATTCCTCGATAGATCCACCCCTTTGCAAATGCGCAATGCTAGCCCATGAAGATCGGCTAACATGGACGTGTAATGTCTAACCATAGTGAATAGTAAACCAAGATCACCCTAACGAATCGACATATTGTGCTACTCTGTAGCTAGTCTAAGGGTTAACTTTTTAATTAAAAAAATCTTAGTAGCAGCAGTAACATTCCTTGAAAAGCTACCCCTTTGCAAATGCTCAATGCTAGCCCATGACGATCGGCTAACACGGACGTGCAATGTCTAACTATAGCGAATAGTAAACCAAGATCACCCTAACGAATCGACATATTCTGCTACTCTGTAGCATGGCTAAGGGTTAACTTTTAATTAAAAAAATCTTAGTAGCATGCAGTAATCTTCCTCGATAGATCCACCCTTTGCAAATGCCCAATGCTAGCCCATGAAGATCGGCTAACATGGACGTGTAATGTCTAACCATAGTGAATAGTAAACCAAGATCACCCTAACGAATCGACATATCTGCTACTCTGTAGCTTGGCTAAGGGTTAACTTTTTAATTAAAAAAATTTTACTAGTATGCAATAATATTCCTCAATAGATCCACCCCTTTTCAAATGCTCAATGCTAGCCCATTACGATCGGCTAAGATGGACGTGTAATGTCTAACCATAGTGAATAGTAAACCAAGATCACCCTAACGAATCGACATATTCTGCTACTCTGTAGCTTGGCTAAGGGTTAACTTTTTAATTAAAAAAATCTTACTAGTATGCAATAATATTCCTCGATAGATGCACCCCTTTTCAAATGCTCAATGCTAGCCCATGACGATCGGCTAACACGGACGTGTAATGTCTAACCATAGTGAACAATAAACCAAGATCATCGTAACTAATCGACAAAACACGCTACTCTGTAGCTTGGCTAAGGGTTAACTTTTTAATTAAAAAAATCTCACTAGTATGCAATAATATTCCTCGATAGATCCACCCCTTTGCAAATGCCCAATGCTAGCCCATGAAGATCGGCTAACATGGACGTGTAATGTCTAACCATAGTGAATAGTAAACCAAGATCACCCTAACGAATCGACATATTCTGCTACTCTGTAGCTTGGCTAAGGGTTAACTTTTTAATTAAAAAAATCTTACTAGTATGCAATAATATTCCTCGATAGATCCACCCCTTTTCAAATGCTCAATGCTAGCCCATGAAGATCGGCTAACATGGACGTGTAATGTCTAACCATAGTGAATAGTAAACCAAGATCACCCTAACGAATCGACATATTGTGCTACTCTGTAGCTTGGCTAAGGGTTAACTTTTTAATTAAAAAAATCTTACTAGTATGCAATAATATTCCTCGATAGGTCCACCCCTTTGCAAATGCCCAATGCTAGCCCATGAAGATCGGCTAACATGTACGTGTAATTTCTAAACATAGTGAATAGTAAACCAAGATCACCCTAACGAATCGACATATTCTGCTACTCTGTAGCTTGGCTAAGGGTTAACTTTTTAATTAAAAAAATCTTACTAGTATGCAATAATATTCCTCGATAGATCCACCCTTTTCAAATGCCCAATGCTAGCCCATGAAGATCGGCTAACATGGACGTGTAATGTCTAACCATAGTGAATAGTAAACCAAGATCATCGTAACTAATCGACAAAACACGCTACTCTGTAGCTTGGCTAAGGGTTAACTTTTTAATTAAAAAAGTCTTACTAGTATGCAATAATGTTCCTCGATAGATCCACCCCTTTGCAAATGCCCAATGCTAGCCCATGAAGATCGGCTAACATGGACGTGTAATGTCTAACCATAGTGAATAGTAAACCAAGATCACCCTAACGAATCGACATATTCAGCTACTCTGTAGCTTGGCTAAGGGTTAACTTTTTAATTAAAAAAATCTTACTAGTATGCAATAATATTCCTCGATAGATCCACCCTTTTCAAATGCTCAATGCTAGCCCATGAAGATCGGCTAACATGGACGTGTAATGTCTAACCATAGTGAATAGTAAACCAAGATCACCCTAACGAATCGACATATTGTGCTACTCTGTAGCTTGACTAAGGGTTAACTTTTTAATTAAAAAAATCTTACTAGTATGCAATAATATTCCTCGATAGATCCACCCCTTTGCAAATGCCCAAGGCTAGCCCATGAAGATCGGCTAACATGGACGTGTAATGTCTAACCATAGTGAATAGTAAACCAAGATCACCCTAACGAATCGACATATTGTGCTACTCTGTAGCTAGTCTAAGGGTTAACTTTTTAATTAAAAAAATCTTAGTAGCAGCAGTAACATTCCTTGAAAATCTACCCCTTTGCAAATGCTCAATGCTAGCCCATGACGATCGGCTAACACGGACGTGCAATGTCTAACTGTAGTGAATAGTAAACCAAGATCACCCTAACGAATCGACATATTCTGCTACTCTGTAGCTTGGCTAAGGGTTAACTTTTAATTAAAAAAATCTTAGTAGCATGCAGTAATCTTCCTCGATAGATCCACCCTTTGCAAATGCCCAAGGCTAGCCAATGAAGATCGGCTAACATGGACGTGTAATGTCTAACCATAGTGAATAGTAAACCAAGATCACCCTAACGAATCGACATATTCTGCTACTCTGTAGCTTGGCTAAGGGTTAACTTTTTAATTAAAAAAATCTTAGTAGCATAAAGTAACATTCCTCGATAGATCCACCCCTTTGCAAATGCGCAATGCTAGCCCATGAAGATCGGCTAACATGGACGTGTAATGTCTAACCATAGTGAATAGTAAACCAAGATCACCCTAACGAATCGACATATTGTGCTACTCTGTAGCTAGTCTAAGGGTTAACTTTTTAATTAAAAAAATCTTACTAGTATGCAATAATATTCCTCAATAGATCCACCCCTTTGCAAATGCCCAATGCTAGCCCATGAAGATCGGCTAACATGGACGTGTAATGTCTAACCATAGTGAATAGTAAACCATGATCACCTAACTAATCGACATATTCTGCTACTCTATAGCTTGTCTAAGGGTTAACTTTTTAATTAAAAAAATCTTAGTAGCAGCAGTAACATTCCTTGAAAATCTACCCCTTTGCAAATGCTCAATGCTAGCCCATGACGATCGGCTAACACGGACGTGTAATGTCTAACCATAGTGAACAATAAACCAAGATCATCGTAACTAATCGACAAAACACGCTACTCTGTAGCTTGG
This sequence comes from Mesoplodon mirus, assembly GCF_964341445.2. NCBI lineage: Eukaryota > Metazoa > Chordata > Mammalia > Artiodactyla > Ziphiidae > Mesoplodon > Mesoplodon mirus. Next base: position 20,809 of record NW_028294330.1, on the reverse strand, counting down.
CTAAGGGTTAACTTTTTAATTAAAAAAATCTTACTAGTATGCAATAATATTCCTCGATAGATCCACCCCTTTGCAAATGCCCAATGCTAGCGCATGAAGATCGGCTAACATGGACGTGTAATGTCTAACCATAGTGAATAGTAAACCAAGATCACCCTAACGAATCGACATATTCTGCTACTCTGTAGCTTGGCTAAGGGTTAACTTTTTAATTAAAAAAATCTTACTAGTATGCAATAATATTCCTCGATAGATCCACCCCTTTTCAAATGCTCAATGCTAGCCCATGAAGATCGGCTAACATGGACGTGTAATGTCTAACCATAGTGAATAGTAAACCAAGATCACCCTAACGAATCGACATATTGTGCTACTCTGTAGCTTGGCTAAGGGTTAACTTTTTAATTAAAAAAATCTTACTAGTATGCAATAATATTCCTCGATAGGTCCACTCCTTTGCAAATGCCCAATGCTAGCCCATGAAGATCGGCTAACATGGACGTGTAATGTCTAACCATAGTGAATAGTAAACCAAGATCACCCTAACGAATCGACATATTGTGCTACTCTGTAGCTAGTCTAAGGGTTAACTTTTTAATTAAAAAAATCTTAGTAGCAGCAGTAACATTCCTTGAAAATCTACCCCTTTGCAAATGCTCAACGCTAGCCCATGACGATCGGCTAACACGGACGTGCAATGTCTAACTATAGTGAATAGTAAACCAAGATCACCCTAACGAATCGACATATTCTGCTACTCTGTAGCTTGGCTAAGGGTTAACTTTTAATTAAAAAAATCTTAGTAGCATGCAGTAATCTTCCTCGATAGATCCACCCTTTGCAAATGCCCAATGCTAGCCAATGAAGATCGGCTAACATGGACGTGTAATGTCTAACCATAGTGAATAGTAAACCAAGATCACCCTAACGAATCGACATATTCTGCTACTCTGTAGCTTGGCTAAGGGTTAACTTTTTAATTAAAAAAATCTTACTAGTATGCAATAATATTCCTCAATAGATCCACCCCTTTTCAAATGCTCAATGCTAGCCCATTACGATCGGCTAAGATGGACGTGTAATGTCTAAGCATAGTGAAGAGAAAACCAAGATCACCCTAACGAATCGACATATTTTGCTACTCTGTAGCTTGGCTAAGGGTTAACTTTTTAATTAAAAAAATCTTACTAGTATGCAATAATATTCCTCGATAGATCCACCCCTTTTCAAATACCCAATGCTAGCCCATGAAGATCGGCTAACATGGAAGTGTAATGTCTAACCATAGTGAATAGTAAACCAAGATCACCCTAACGAATCGACATATTCTGCTACTCTGTAGCTTGGCTAAGGGTTAACTTTTTAATTAAAAAAATCTTACTGGTATGCAATAATATTCCTCGATAGATTCACCCCTTTTCAAATGCTCAATGCTAGCCCATGACGATCGGCTAACACGGACGTGTAATGTCTAACCATAGTGAACAATAAACCAAGATCATCGTAACTAATCGACAAAACACGCTACTCTGTAGCTTGGCTAAGGGTTAACTTTTTAATTAAAAAAATCTTACTAGTATGCAATAATATTCCTCGATAGATCCACCCCTTTGCAAATGCCCAATGCTAGCCCATGAAGATCGGCTAACATGGACGTGTAATGTCTAACCATAGTGAATAGTAAACCATGATCACCCTAACGAATCGACATATTCTGCTACTCTATAGCTTGTCTAAGAGTTAACTTTTTAATTAAAAAAATCTTAGTAGCATGCAGTAACATTCCTCGATAGATCCACCCCTTTGCAAATGCGCAATGCTAGCCCATGAAGATCGGCTAACATGGACGTGTAATGTCTAACCATAGTGAATAGTAAACCAAGATCACCCTAACGAATCGACATATTGTGCTACTCTGTAGCATGTCTAGGGGTTAACTTTTTAATTAAAAAAATCTTACTAGTATGCAATAATATTCCTCGATTGATCCACCCCTTTGCAAATGCCCAATGCTAGCCCATGAAGATCGGCTAACATGGACGTGTAATGTCTAACCATAGTGAATAGTAAACCATGATCACCTAACGAATCGACATATTCTGCTACTCTATAGCTTGTCTAAGGGTTAACTTTTTAATTAAAAAAATCTTAGTAGCATGCAGTAACATTCCTCGATAGATCCACCCCTTTGCAAATGCGCAATGCTAGCCCATGACGATCGGCTAACACGGACGTGTAATGTCTAACCATAGTGAACAATAAACCAAGGTCATCGTAACTAATCGACAAAACACGCTACTCTGTAGCTTGGCTAAGGGTTAACTTTTTAATTAAAAAAATCTTACTAGTATGCAATAATATTCCTCGATAGATCCACCCCTTTGCAAATGCCCAATGCTAGCCCATGAAGATCGGCTAACATGGACGTGTAATGTCTAACCATAGTGAATAGTAAACCAAGATCACCCTAACGAATCGACATATTGTGCTACTCTGTAGCTTGGCTAAGGGTTAACTTTTTAATTAAAAAAATCTTACTAGTATGCAATAATATTCCTCGATAGATCCACCCCTTTTCAAATGCTCAATGCTAGCCCATGAAGATCGGCTAACATGGACGTGTAATGTCTAACCATAGTGAATAGTAAACCAAGATCACCCTAACGAATCGACATATTGTGCTACTCTGTAGCTTGGCTAAGGGTTAACTTTTTATTAAAAAAATCTTACTAGTATGCAATAATATTCCTCGATAGATCCACCCCTTTGCAAATGCGCAATGCTAGCCCATGAAGATCGGCTAACATGGACGTGTAATGTCTAACCATAGTGAATAGTAAACCAGATCACCCTAACGAATCGACATATTGTGCTACTCTGTAGCTAGTCTAAGGGTTAACTTTTTAATTAAAAAAATCTTAGTAGCAGCAGTAACATTCCTTGAAAATCTACCCCTTTGCAAATGCTCAATGCTAGCCCATGACGATCGGCTAACACGGACGTGCAATGTCTAGCTATAGTGAATAGTAAACCAAGATCACCCTAACGAATCGACATATTCTGCTACTCTGTAGTTTGGCTAAGGGTTAACTTTTAATTAAAAAAATCTTAGTAGCATGCAGTAATCTTCCTCGATAGATCCACCCTTTGCAAATGCCCAATGCTAGCCCATGAAGATCGGCTAAGATGGACGTGTAATGTCTAAGCATAGTGAAGAGAAAACCAAGATCACCCTAACGAATCGACATATTTTGCTACTCTGTAGCTTGGCTAAGGGTTAACTTTTTAATTAAAAAAATCTTACTAGTATGCAATAATATTCCTCGATAGATCCACCCCTTTTCAAATGCCCAATGCTAGCCCATGAAGATCGGCTAACATGGACGTGTAATGTCTAACCATAGTGAATAGTAAACCAAGATCACCCTAACGAATCGACATATTCTGCTACCCTGTAGCTTGGCTAAGGGTTAACTTTTTAATTAAAAAAATCTTACTAGTATGCAATAATATTCCTCGATAGATCCACCCCTTTTCAAATGCTCAATGCTAGCCCATGACGATCGGCTAACACGGACGTGTAATGTCTAACCATAGTGAACAATAAACCAAGATCATCGTAACTAATCGACAAAACACGCTACTCTGTAGCTTGGCTAAGGGTTAACTTTTTAATTAAAAAAATCTTACTAGTATGCAATAATATTCCTCGATAGATCCACCCCTTTGCAAATGCCCAATGCTAGCCCATGAAGATCGGCTAACATGGACGTGTAATGTCTAACCATAGTGAATAGTAAACCAAGATCACCCTAACGAATCGACATATTCTGCTACTCTGTAGCTTGGCTAAGGGTTAACTTTTTAATTAAAAAAATCTTACTAGTATGCAATAATATTCCTCGATAGATCCACCCCTTTTCAAATGCTCAATGCTAGCCCATGAAGATCGGCTAACATGGACGTGTAATGTCTAACCATAGTGAATAGTAAACCAAGATCACCCTAACGAATCGACATATTGTGCTACTCTGTAGCTTGGCTAAGGGTTAACTTTTTATTAAAAAAATCTTACTAGTATGCAATAATATTCCTCGATAGATCCACCCCTTTGCAAATGCGCAATGCTAGCCCATGAAGATCGGCTAACATGGACGTGTAATGTCTAACCATAGTGAATAGTAAACCAGATCACCCTAACGAATCGACATATTGTGCTACTCTGTAGCTAGTCTAAGGGTTAACTTTTTAATTAAAAAAATCTTAGTAGCAGCAGTAACATTCCTTGAAAATCTACCCCTTTGCAAATGCTCAATGCTAGCCCATGACGATCGGCTAACACGGACGTGCAATGTCTAGCTATAGTGAATAGTAAACCAAGATCACCCTAACGAATCGACATATTCTGCTACTCTGTAGTTTGGCTAAGGGTTAACTTTTAATTAAAAAAATCTTAGTAGCATGCAGTAATCTTCCTCGATAGATCCACCCTTTGCAAATGCCCAATGCTAGCCCATGAAGATCGGCTAAGATGGACGTGTAATGTCTAAGCATAGTGAAGAGAAAACCAAGATCACCCTAACGAATCGACATATTTTGCTACTCTGTAGCTTGGCTAAGGGTTAACTTTTTAATTAAAAAAATCTTACTAGTATGCAATAATATTCCTCGATAGATCCACCCCTTTTCAAATGCCCAATGCTAGCCCATGAAGATCGGCTAACATGGACGTGTAATGTCTAACCATAGTGAATAGTAAACCAAGATCACCCTAACGAATCGACATATTGTGCTACTCTGTAGCTTGGCTAAGGGTTAACTTTTTATTAAAAAAATCTTACTAGTATGCAATAATATTCCTCGATAGATCCACCCCTTTGCAAATGCGCAATGCTAGCCCATGAAGATCGGCTAACATGGACGTGTAATGTCTAACCATAGTGAATAGTAAACCAGATCACCCTAACGAATCGACATATTGTGCTACTCTGTAGCTAGTCTAAGGGTTAACTTTTTAATTAAAAAAATCTTAGTAGCAGCAGTAACATTCCTTGAAAATCTACCCCTTTGCAAATGCTCAATGCTAGCCCATGACGATCGGCTAACACGGACGTGCAATGTCTAGCTATAGTGAATAGTAAACCAAGATCACCCTAACGAATCGACATATTCTGCTACTCTGTAGTTTGGCTAAGGGTTAACTTTTAATTAAAAAAATCTTAGTAGCATGCAGTAATCTTCCTCGATAGATCCACCCTTTGCAAATGCCCAATGCTAGCCCATGAAGATCGGCTAAGATGGACGTGTAATGTCTAAGCATAGTGAAGAGAAAACCAAGATCACCCTAACGAATCGACATATTTTGCTACTCTGTAGCTTGGCTAAGGGTTAACTTTTTAATTAAAAAAATCTTACTAGTATGCAATAATATTCCTCGATAGATCCACCCCTTTTCAAATGCCCAATGCTAGCCCATGAAGATCGGCTAACATGGACGTGTAATGTCTAACCATAGTGAATAGTAAACCAAGATCACCCTAACGAATCGACATATTCTGCTACTCTGTAGCTTGGCTAAGGGTTAACTTTTTAATTAAAAAAATCTTACTAGTATGCAATAATATTCCTCGATAGATCCACCCCTTTTCAAATGCTCAATGCTAGCCCATGACGATCGGCTAACACGGACGTGTAATGTCTAACCATAGTGAACAATAAACCAAGATCATCGTAACTAATCGACAAAACACGCTACTCTGTAGCTTGGCTAAGGGTTAACTTTTTAATTAAAAAAATCTTACTAGTATGCAATAATATTCCTCGACAGATCCACCCCTTTGAAAATTCCCAATGCTAGCCCATGAAGATCGGCTAACATGGACGTGTAATGTCTAACCATAGTGAATAGTAAACCAAGATCACCCTAACGAATCGACATATTCTGCTACTCTGTAGCTTGGCTAAGGGTTAACTTTTTAATTAAAAAAATCTTACTAGTATGCAATAATATTCCTCGATAGATCCACCCCTTTTCAAATGCTCAATGCTAGCCCATGAAGATCGGCTAACATGGACGTGTAATGTCTAACCATAGTGAATAGTAAACCAAGATCACCCTAACGAATCGACATATTGTGCTACTCTGTAGCTTGGCTAAGGGTTAACTTTTATTAAAAAAATCTTACTAGTATGCAATAATATTCCTCGATAGATCCACCCCTTTGCAAATGCGCAATGCTAGCCCATGAAGATCGGCTAACATGGACGTGTAATGTCTAACCATAGTGAATAGTAAACCAAGATCACCCTAACGAATCGACATATTGTGCTACTCTGCAGCTTGTCTAAGGGTTAACTTTTTAATTAAAAAAATCTTAGTAGCATGCAGTAACATTCCTTGATAGATCTACTCCTTTGCAAATGCTCAATGCTAGCCCATGACGATCGGCTAACACGGACGTGTAATGTCTAGGCATAGTGCATAGTAAACCAAGATCACCCTAACGAATCGACATATTGTGCTACTCTGTAGCTTGTCTAAGGGTTAACTTTTTAATTAAAAAAATCTTAGTAGCATGCAGTAATCTTCCTCGATAGATCCACCCCTTTGCAAATGCGCAATGCTAGCCCATGAAGATCGGCTAACATGGACGTGTAATGTCTAACCATAGTGAATAGTAAACCAGATCACCCTAACGAATCGACATATTGTGCTACTCTGTAGCTAGTCTAAGGGTTAACTTTTTAATTAAAAAAATCTTAGTAGCAGCAGTAACATTCCTTGAAAATCTACCCCTTTGCAAATGCTCAATGCTAGCCCATGACGATCGGCTAACACGGACGTGCAATGTCTAGCTATAGTGAATAGTAAACCAAGATCACCCTAACGAATCGACATATTCTGCTACTCTGTAGTTTGGCTAAGGGTTAACTTTTAATTAAAAAAATCTTAGTAGCATGCAGTAATCTTCCTCGATAGATCCACCCTTTGCAAATGCCCAATGCTAGCCCATGAAGATCGGCTAAGATGGACGTGTAATGTCTAAGCATAGTGAAGAGAAAACCAAGATCACCCTAACGAATCGACATATTTTGCTACTCTGTAGCTTGGCTAAGGGTTAACTTTTTAATTAAAAAAATCTTACTAGTATGCAATAATATTCCTCGATAGATCCACCCCTTTTCAAATGCCCAATGCTAGCCCATGAAGATCGGCTAACATGGACGTGTAATGTCTAACCATAGTGAATAGTAAACCAAGATCACCCTAACGAATCGACATATTCTGCTACTCTGTAGCTTGGCTAAGGGTTAACTTTTTAATTAAAAAAATCTTACTAGTATGCAATAATATTCCTCGATAGATCCACCCCTTTTCAAATGCTCAATGCTAGCCCATGACGATCGGCTAACACGGACGTGTAATGTCTAACCATAGTGAACAATAAACCAAGATCATCGTAACTAATCGACAAAACACGCTACTCTGTAGCTTGGCTAAGGGTTAACTTTTTAATTAAAAAAATCTTACTAGTATGCAATAATATTCCTCGACAGATCCACCCCTTTGAAAATTCCCAATGCTAGCCCATGAAGATCGGCTAACATGGACGTGTAATGTCTAACCATAGTGAATAGTAAACCAAGATCACCCTAACGAATCGACATATTCTGCTACTCTGTAGCTTGGCTAAGGGTTAACTTTTTAATTAAAAAAATCTTACTAGTATGCAATAATATTCCTCGATAGATCCACCCCTTTTCAAATGCTCAATGCTAGCCCATGAAGATCGGCTAACATGGACGTGTAATGTCTAACCATAGTGAATAGTAAACCAAGATCACCCTAACGAATCGACATATTGTGCTACTCTGTAGCTTGGCTAAGGGTTAACTTTTATTAAAAAAATCTTACTAGTATGCAATAATATTCCTCGATAGATCCACCCCTTTGCAAATGCGCAATGCTAGCCCATGAAGATCGGCTAACATGGACGTGTAATGTCTAACCATAGTGAATAGTAAACCAAGATCACCCTAACGAATCGACATATTGTGCTACTCTGCAGCTTGTCTAAGGGTTAACTTTTTAATTAAAAAAATCTTAGTAGCATGCAGTAACATTCCTTGATAGATCTACTCCTTTGCAAATGCTCAATGCTAGCCCATGACGATCGGCTAACACGGACGTGTAATGTCTAGGCATAGTGCATAGTAAACCAAGATCACCCTAACGAATCGACATATTGTGCTACTCTGTAGCTTGTCTAAGGGTTAACTTTTTAATTAAAAAAATCTTAGTAGCATGCAGTAATCTTCCTCGATAGATCCACCCCTTTGCAAATGCGCAATGCTAGCCCATGAAGATCGGCTAACATGTACGTGTAATTTCTAAACATAGTGAATAGTAAACCAAGATCACCCTAACGAATCGACATATTCTGCTACTCTGTAGCTTGGCTAAGGGTTAACTTTTTAATTAAAAAAATCTTACTAGTATGCAATAATATTCCTCGATAGATCCACCCTTTTCAAATGCCCAATGCTAGCCCATGAAGATCGGCTAACATGGACGTGTAATGTCTAACCATAGTGAATAGTAAACCAAGATCATCGTAACTAATCGACAAAACACGCTACTCTGTAGCTTGGCTAAGGGTTAACTTTTTAATTAAAAAAGTCTTACTAGTATGCAATAATGTTCCTCGATAGATCCACCCCTTTGCAAATGCCCAATGCTAGCCCATGAAGATCGGCTAACATGGACGTGTAATGTCTAACCATAGTGAATAGTAAACCAAGATCACCCTAACGAATCGACATATTCAGCTACTCTGTAGCTTGGCTAAGGGTTAACTTTTTAATTAAAAAAATCTTACTAGTATGCAATAATATTCCTCGATAGATCCACCCTTTTCAAATGCTCAATGCTAGCCCATGAAGATCGGCTAACATGGACGTGTAATGTCTAACCATAGTGAATAGTAAACCAAGATCACCCTAACGAATCGACATATTGTGCTACTCTGTAGCTTGACTAAGGGTTAACTTTTTAATTAAAAAAATCTTACTAGTATGCAATAATATTCCTCGATAGATCCACCCCTTTGCAAATGCCCAAGGCTAGCCCATGAAGATCGGCTAACATGGACGTGTAATGTCTAACCATAGTGAATAGTAAACCAAGATCACCCTAACGAATCGACATATTGTGCTACTCTGTAGCTAGTCTAAGGGTTAACTTTTTAATTAAAAAAATCTTAGTAGCAGCAGTAACATTCCTTGAAAATCTACCCCTTTGCAAATGCTCAATGCTAGCCCATGACGATCGGCTAACACGGACGTGCAATGTCTAACTGTAGTGAATAGTAAACCAAGATCACCCTAACGAATCGACATATTCTGCTACTCTGTAGCTTGGCTAAGGGTTAACTTTTAATTAAAAAAATCTTAGTAGCATGCAGTAATCTTCCTCGATAGATCCACCCTTTGCAAATGCCCAAGGCTAGCCAATGAAGATCGGCTAACATGGACGTGTAATGTCTAACCATAGTGAATAGTAAACCAAGATCACCCTAACGAATCGACATATTCTGCTACTCTGTAGCTTGGCTAAGGGTTAACTTTTTAATTAAAAAAATCTTAGTAGCATAAAGTAACATTCCTCGATAGATCCACCCCTTTGCAAATGCGCAATGCTAGCCCATGAAGATCGGCTAACATGGACGTGTAATGTCTAACCATAGTGAATAGTAAACCAAGATCACCCTAACGAATCGACATATTGTGCTACTCTGTAGCTAGTCTAAGGGTTAACTTTTTAATTAAAAAAATCTTACTAGTATGCAATAATATTCCTCAATAGATCCACCCCTTTGCAAATGCCCAATGCTAGCCCATGAAGATCGGCTAACATGGACGTGTAATGTCTAACCATAGTGAATAGTAAACCATGATCACCTAACTAATCGACATATTCTGCTACTCTATAGCTTGTCTAAGGGTTAACTTTTTAATTAAAAAAATCTTAGTAGCAGCAGTAACATTCCTTGAAAATCTACCCCTTTGCAAATGCTCAATGCTAGCCCATGACGATCGGCTAACACGGACGTGTAATGTCTAACCATAGTGAACAATAAACCAAGATCATCGTAACTAATCGACAAAACACGCTACTCTGTAGCTTGGCTAAGGGTTAACTTTTTAATTAAAAAAATCTTACTAGTATGCAATAATATTCCTCGATAGATCCACCCCTTTGCAAATGCCCAATGCTAGCCCATGAAGATCGGCTAACATGGACGTGTAATGTCTAACCATAGTGAATAGTAAACCAAGATCACCCTAACGAATCGACATATTCTGCTACTCTGTAGCTTGGCTAAGGGTTAACTTTTTAATTAAAAAAATCTTACTAGTATGCAATAATATTCCTCGATAGATCCACCCCTTTTCAAATGCTCAATGCTAGCCCATGAAGATCGGCTAACATGGACGTGTAATGTCTAACCATAGTGAATAGTAAACCAAGATCACCCTAACGAATCGACATATTGTGCTACTCTGTAGCTTGGCTAAGAGTTAACTTTTTAATTAAAAAAATCTTACTAGTATGCAATAATATTCCTCGATAGGTCCACTCCTTTGCAAATGCCCAATGCTAGCCCATGAAGATCGGCTAACATGGACGTGTAATGTCTAACCATAGTGAATAGTAAACCAAGATCACCCTAACGAATCGACATATTGTGCTACTCTGTAGCTAGTCTAAGGGTTAACTTTTTAATTAAAAAAATCTTAGTAGCAGCAGTAACATTCCTTGAAAATCTACCCCTTTGCAAATGCTCAACGCTAGCCCATGACGATCGGCTAACACGGACGTGCAATGTCTAACTATAGTGAATAGTAAACCAAGATCACCCTAACGAATCGACATATTCTGCTACTCTGTAGCTTGGCTAAGGGTTAACTTTTAATTAAAAAAATCTTAGTAGCATGCAGTAATCTTCCTCGATAGATCCACCCTTTGCAAATGCCCAATGCTAGCCAATGAAGATCGGCTAACATGGACGTGTAATGTCTAACCATAGTGAATAGTAAACCAAGATCACCCTAACGAATCGACATATTCTGCTACTCTGTAGCTTGGCTAAGGGTTAACTTTTTAATTAAAAAAATCTTACTAGTATGCAATAATATTCCTCAATAGATCCACCCCTTTTCAAATGCTCAATGCTAGCCCATTACGATCGGCTAAGATGGACGTGTAATGTCTAAGCATAGTGAAGAGAAAACCAAGATCACCCTAACGAATCGACATATTTTGCTACTCTGTAGCTTGGCTAAGGGTTAACTTTTTAATTAAAAAAATCTTACTAGTATGCAATAATATTCCTCAATAGATCCACCCCTTTGCAAATGCCCAATGCTAGCCCATGAAGATCGGCTAACATGGACGTGTAATGTCTAACCATAGTGAATAGTAAACCATGATCACCTAACTAATCGACATATTCTGCTACTCTATAGCTTGTCTAAGGGTTAACTTTTTAATTAAAAAAATCTTAGTAGCAGCAGTAACATTCCTTGAAAATCTACCCCTTTGCAAATGCTCAATGCTAGCCCATGACGATCGGCTAACACGGACGTGTAATGTCTAACCATAGTGAACAATAAACCAAGATCATCGTAACTAATCGACAAAACACGCTACTCTGTAGCTTGGCTAAGGGTTAACTTTTTAATTAAAAAAATCTTACTAGTATGCAATAATATTCCTCGATAGATCCACCCCTTTGCAAATGCCCAATGCTAGCCCATGAAGATCGGCTAACATGGACGTGTAATGTCTAACCATAGTGAATAGTAAACCAAGATCACCCTAACGAATCGACATATTCTGCTACTCTGTAGCTTGGCTAAGGGTTAACTTTTTAATTAAAAAAATCTTACTAGTATGCAATAATATTCCTCGATAGATCCACCCCTTTTCAAATGCTCAATGCTAGCCCATGAAGATCGGCTAACATGGACGTGTAATGTCTAACCATAGTGAATAGTAAACCAAGATCACCCTAACGAATCGACATATTGTGCTACTCTGTAGCTTGGCTAAGAGTTAACTTTTTAATTAAAAAAATCTTACTAGTATGCAATAATATTCCTCGATAGGTCCACTCCTTTGCAAATGCCCAATGCTAGCCCATGAAGATCGGCTAACATGGACGTGTAATGTCTAACCATAGTGAATAGTAAACCAAGATCACCCTAACGAATCGACATATTGTGCTACTCTGTAGCTAGTCTAAGGGTTAACTTTTTAATTAAAAAAATCTTAGTAGCAGCAGTAACATTCCTTGAAAATCTACCCCTTTGCAAATGCTCAACGCTAGCCCATGACGATCGGCTAACACGGACGTGCAATGTCTAACTATAGTGAATAGTAAACCAAGATCACCCTAACGAATCGACATATTCTGCTACTCTGTAGCTTGGCTAAGGGTTAACTTTTAATTAAAAAAATCTTAGTAGCATGCAGTAATCTTCCTCGATAGATCCACCCTTTGCAAATGCCCAATGCTAGCCAATGAAGATCGGCTAACATGGACGTGTAATGTCTAACCATAGTGAATAGTAAACCAAGATCACCCTAACGAATCGACATATTCTGCTACTCTGTAGCTTGGCTAAGGGTTAACTTTTTAATTAAAAAAATCTTACTAGTATGCAATAATATTCCTCAATAGATCCACCCCTTTTCAAATGCTCAATGCTAGCCCATTACGATCGGCTAAGATGGACGTGTAATGTCTAAGCATAGTGAAGAGAAAACCAAGATCACCCTAACGAATCGACATATTTTGCTACTCTGTAGCTTGGCTAAGGGTTAACTTTTTAATTAAAAAAATCTTACTAGTATGCAATAATATTCCTCGATAGATCCACCCCTTTTCAAATACCCAATGCTAGCCCATGAAGATCGGCTAACATGGAAGTGTAATGTCTAACCATAGTGAATAGTAAACCAAGATCACCCTAACGAATCGACATATTCTGCTACTCTGTAGCTTGGCTAAGGGTTAACTTTTTAATTAAAAAAATCTTACTGGTATGCAATAATATTCCTCGATAGATTCACCCCTTTTCAAATGCTCAATGCTAGCCCATGACGATCGGCTAACACGGACGTGTAATGTCTAACCATAGTGAACAATAAACCAAGATCATCGTAACTAATCGACAAAACACGCTACTCTGTAGCTTGGCTAAGGGTTAACTTTTTAATTAAAAAAATCTTACTAGTATGCAATAATATTCCTCGATAGATCCACCCCTTTGCAAATGCCCAATGCTAGCCCATGAAGATCGGCTAACATGGACGTGTAATGTCTAACCATAGTGAATAGTAAACCATGATCACCCTAACGAATCGACATATTCTGCTACTCTATAGCTTGTCTAAGAGTTAACTTTTTAATTAAAAAAATCTTAGTAGCATGCAGTAACATTCCTCGATAGATCCACCCCTTTGCAAATGCGCAATGCTAGCCCATGAAGATCGGCTAACATGGACGTGTAATGTCTAACCATAGTGAATAGTAAACCAAGATCACCCTAACGAATCGACATATTGTGCTACTCTGTAGCATGTCTAGGGGTTAACTTTTTAATTAAAAAAATCTTACTAGTATGCAATAATATTCCTCGATTGATCCACCCCTTTGCAAATGCCCAATGCTAGCCCATGAAGATCGGCTAACATGGACGTGTAATGTCTAACCATAGTGAATAGTAAACCATGATCACCTAACGAATCGACATATTCTGCTACTCTATAGCTTGTCTAAGGGTTAACTTTTTAATTAAAAAAATCTTAGTAGCATGCAGTAACATTCCTCGATAGATCCACCCCTTTGCAAATGCGCAATGCTAGCCCATGACGATCGGCTAACACGGACGTGTAATGTCTAACCATAGTGAACAATAAACCAAGGTCATCGTAACTAATCGACAAAACACGCTACTCTGTAGCTTGGCTAAGGGTTAACTTTTTAATTAAAAAAATCTTACTAGTATGCAATAATATTCCTCGATAGATCCACCCCTTTGCAAATGCCCAATGCTAGCCCATGAAGATCGGCTAACATGGACGTGTAATGTCTAACCATAGTGAATAGTAAACCAAGATCACCCTAACGAATCGACATATTGTGCTACTCTGTAGCTTGGCTAAGGGTTAACTTTTTAATTAAAAAAATCTTACTAGTATGCAATAATATTCCTCGATAGATCCACCCCTTTTCAAATGCTCAATGCTAGCCCATGAAGATCGGCTAACATGGACGTGTAATGTCTAACCATAGTGAATAGTAAACCAAGATCACCCTAACGAATCGACATATTGTGCTACTCTGTAGCTTGGCTAAGGGTTAACTTTTTATTAAAAAAATCTTACTAGTATGCAATAATATTCCTCGATAGATCCACCCCTTTGCAAATGCGCAATGCTAGCCCATGAAGATCGGCTAACATGGACGTGTAATGTCTAACCATAGTGAATAGTAAACCAGATCACCCTAACGAATCGACATATTGTGCTACTCTGTAGCTTGGCTAAGGGTTAACTTTTTAATTAAAAAAATCTTAGTAGCAGCAGTAACATTCCTTGAAAATCTACCCCTTTGCAAATGCTCAATGCTAGCCCATGACGATCGGCTAACACGGACGTGCAATGTCTAGCTATAGTGAATAGTAAACCAAGATCACCCTAACGAATCGACATATTCTGCTACTCTGTAGTTTGGCTAAGGGTTAACTTTTAATTAAAAAAATCTTAGTAGCATGCAGTAATCTTCCTCGATAGATCCACCCTTTGCAAATGCCCAATGCTAGCCCATGAAGATCGGCTAAGATGGACGTGTAATGTCTAAGCATAGTGAAGAGAAAACCAAGATCACCCTAACGAATCGACATATTTTGCTACTCTGTAGCTTGGCTAAGGGTTAACTTTTTAATTAAAAAAATCTTACTAGTATGCAATAATATTCCTCGACAGATCCACCCCTTTTCAAATGCCCAATGCTAGCCCATGAAGATCGGCTAACATGGACGTGTAATGTCTAACCATAGTGAATAGTAAACCAAGATCACCCTAACGAATCGACATATTCTGCTACTCTGTAGCTTGGCTAAGGGTTAACTTTTTAATTAAAAAAATCTTACTAGTATGCAATAATATTCCTCGATAGATCCACCCCTTTTCAAATGCTCAATGCTAGCCCATGACGATCGGCTAACACGGACGTGTAATGTCTAACCATAGTGAACAATAAACCAAGATCATCGTAACTAATCGACAAAACACGCTACTCTGTAGCTTGGCTAAGGGTTAACTTTTTAATTAAAAAAATCTTACTAGTATGCAATAATATTCCTCGATAGATCCACCCCTTTGCAAATGCCCAATGCTAGCCCATGAAGATCGGCTAACATGGACGTGTAATGTCTAACCATAGTGAATAGTAAACCAAGATCACCCTAACGAATCGACATATTCTGCTACTCTGTAGCTTGGCTAAGGGTTAACTTTTTAATTAAAAAAATCTTACTAGTATGCAATAATATTCCTCGATAGATCCACCCCTTTTCAAATGCTCAATGCTAGCCCATGAAGATCGGCTAACATGGACGTGTAATGTCTAACCATAGTGAATAGTAAACCAAGATCACCCTAACGAATCGACATATTGTGCTACTCTGTAGCTTGGCTAAGGGTTAACTTTTTATTAAAAAAATCTTACTAGTATGCAATAATATTCCTCGATAGATCCACCCCTTTGCAAATGCGCAATGCTAGCCCATGAAGATCGGCTAACATGGACGTGTAATGTCTAACCATAGTGAATAGTAAACCAGATCACCCTAACGAATCGACATATTGTGCTACTCTGTAGCTAGTCTAAGGGTTAACTTTTTAATTAAAAAAATCTTAGTAGCAGCAGTAACATTCCTTGAAAATCTACCCCTTTGCAAATGCTCAATGCTAGCCCATGACGATCGGCTAACACGGACGTGCAATGTCTAGCTATAGTGAATAGTAAACCAAGATCACCCTAACGAATCGACATATTCTGCTACTCTGTAGTTTGGCTAAGGGTTAACTTTTAATTAAAAAAATCTTAGTAGCATGCAGTAATCTTCCTCGATAGATCCACCCTTTGCAAATGCCCAATGCTAGCCCATGAAGATCGGCTAAGATGGACGTGTAATGTCTAAGCATAGTGAAGAGAAAACCAAGATCACCCTAACGAATCGACATATTTTGCTACTCTGTAGCTTGGCTAAGGGTTAACTTTTTAATTAAAAAAATCTTACTAGTATGCAATAATATTCCTCGATAGATCCACCCCTTTTCAAATGCCCAATGCTAGCCCATGAAGATCGGCTAACATGGACGTGTAATGTCTAACCATAGTGAATAGTAAACCAAGATCACCCTAACGAATCGACATATTGTGCTACTCTGTAGCTTGGCTAAGGGTTAACTTTTTATTAAAAAAATCTTACTAGTATGCAATAATATTCCTCGATAGATCCACCCCTTTGCAAATGCGCAATGCTAGCCCATGAAGATCGGCTAACATGGACGTGTAATGTCTAACCATAGTGAATAGTAAACCAGATCACCCTAACGAATCGACATATTGTGCTACTCTGTAGCTAGTCTAAGGGTTAACTTTTTAATTAAAAAAATCTTAGTAGCAGCAGTAACATTCCTTGAAAATCTACCCCTTTGCAAATGCTCAATGCTAGCCCATGACGATCGGCTAACACGGACGTGCAATGTCTAGCTATAGTGAATAGTAAACCAAGATCACCCTAACGAATCGACATATTCTGCTACTCTGTAGTTTGGCTAAGGGTTAACTTTTAATTAAAAAAATCTTAGTAGCATGCAGTAATCTTCCTCGATAGATCCACCCTTTGCAAATGCCCAATGCTAGCCCATGAAGATCGGCTAAGATGGACGTGTAATGTCTAAGCATAGTGAAGAGAAAACCAAGATCACCCTAACGAATCGACATATTTTGCTACTCTGTAGCTTGGCTAAGGGTTAACTTTTTAATTAAAAAAATCTTACTAGTATGCAATAATATTCCTCGATAGATCCACCCCTTTTCAAATGCCCAATGCTAGCCCATGAAGATCGGCTAACATGGACGTGTAATGTCTAACCATAGTGAATAGTAAACCAAGATCACCCTAACGAATCGACATATTCTGCTACTCTGTAGCTTGGCTAAGGGTTAACTTTTTAATTAAAAAAATCTTACTAGTATGCAATAATATTCCTCGATAGATCCACCCCTTTTCAAATGCTCAATGCTAGCCCATGACGATCGGCTAACACGGACGTGTAATGTCTAACCATAGTGAACAATAAACCAAGATCATCGTAACTAATCGACAAAACACGCTACTCTGTAGCTTGGCTAAGGGTTAACTTTTTAATTAAAAAAATCTTACTAGTATGCAATAATATTCCTCGATAGATCCACCCCTTTGCAAATGCCCAATGCTAGCCCATGAAGATCGGCTAACATGGACGTGTAATGTCTAACCATAGTGAATAGTAAACCAAGATCACCCTAACGAATCGACATATTCTGCTACTCTGTAGCTTGGCTAAGGGTTAACTTTTTAATTAAAAAAATCTTACTAGTATGCAATAATATTCCTCGATAGATCCACCCCTTTTCAAATGCTCAATGCTAGCCCATGAAGATCGGCTAACATGGACGTGTAATGTCTAACCATAGTGAATAGTAAACCAAGATCACCCTAACGAATCGACATATTGTGCTACTCTGTAGCTTGGCTAAGGGTTAACTTTTTATTAAAAAAATCTTACTAGTATGCAATAATATTCCTCGATAGATCCACCCCTTTGCAAATGCGCAATGCTAGCCCATGAAGATCGGCTAACATGGACGTGTAATGTCTAACCATAGTGAATAGTAAACCAGATCACCCTAACGAATCGACATATTGTGCTACTCTGTAGCTAGTCTAAGGGTTAACTTTTTAATTAAAAAAATCTTAGTAGCAGCAGTAACATTCCTTGAAAATCTACCCCTTTGCAAATGCTCAATGCTAGCCCATGACGATCGGCTAACACGGACGTGCAATGTCTAGCTATAGTGAATAGTAAACCAAGATCACCCTAACGAATCGACATATTCTGCTACTCTGTAGTTTGGCTAAGGGTTAACTTTTAATTAAAAAAATCTTAGTAGCATGCAGTAATCTTCCTCGATAGATCCACCCTTTGCAAATGCCCAATGCTAGCCCATGAAGATCGGCTAAGATGGACGTGTAATGTCTAAGCATAGTGAAGAGAAAACCAAGATCACCCTAACGAATCGACATATTTTGCTACTCTGTAGCTTGGCTAAGGGTTAACTTTTTAATTAAAAAAATCTTACTAGTATGCAATAATATTCCTCGATAGATCCACCCCTTTTCAAATGCCCAATGCTAGCCCATGAAGATCGGCTAACATGGACGTGTAATGTCTAACCATAGTGAATAGTAAACCAAGATCACCCTAACGAATCGACATATTGTGCTACTCTGTAGCTTGGCTAAGGGTTAACTTTTTATTAAAAAAATCTTACTAGTATGCAATAATATTCCTCGATAGATCCACCCCTTTGCAAATGCGCAATGCTAGCCCATGAAGATCGGCTAACATGGACGTGTAATGTCTAACCATAGTGAATAGTAAACCAGATCACCCTAACGAATCGACATATTGTGCTACTCTGTAGCTAGTCTAAGGGTTAACTTTTTAATTAAAAAAATCTTAGTAGCAGCAGTAACATTCCTTGAAAATCTACCCCTTTGCAAATGCTCAATGCTAGCCCATGACGATCGGCTAACACGGACGTGCAATGTCTAGCTATAGTGAATAGTAAACCAAGATCACCCTAACGAATCGACATATTCTGCTACTCTGTAGTTTGGCTAAGGGTTAACTTTTAATTAAAAAAATCTTAGTAGCATGCAGTAATCTTCCTCGATAGATCCACCCTTTGCAAATGCCCAATGCTAGCCCATGAAGATCGGCTAAGATGGACGTGTAATGTCTAAGCATAGTGAAGAGAAAACCAAGATCACCCTAACGAATCGACATATTTTGCTACTCTGTAGCTTGGCTAAGGGTTAACTTTTTAATTAAAAAAATCTTACTAGTATGCAATAATATTCCTCGATAGATCCACCCCTTTTCAAATGCCCAATGCTAGCCCATGAAGATCGGCTAACATGGACGTGTAATGTCTAACCATAGTGAATAGTAAACCAAGATCACCCTAACGAATCGACATATTCTGCTACTCTGTAGCTTGGCTAAGGGTTAACTTTTTAATTAAAAAAATCTTACTAGTATGCAATAATATTCCTCGATAGATCCACCCCTTTTCAAATGCTCAATGCTAGCCCATGACGATCGGCTAACACGGACGTGTAATGTCTAACCATAGTGAACAATAAACCAAGATCATCGTAACTAATCGACAAAACACGCTACTCTGTAGCTTGGCTAAGGGTTAACTTTTTAATTAAAAAAATCTTACTAGTATGCAATAATATTCCTCGACAGATCCACCCCTTTGCAAATTCCCAATGCTAGCCCATGAAGATCGGCTAACATGGACGTGTAATGTCTAACCATAGTGAATAGTAAACCAAGATCACCCTAACGAATCGACATATTCTGCTACTCTGTAGCTTGGCTAAGGGTTAACTTTTTAATTAAAAAAATCTTACTAGTATGCAATAATATTCCTCGATAGATCCACCCCTTTTCAAATGCTCAATGCTAGCCCATGAAGATCGGCTAACATGGACGTGTAATGTCTAACCATAGTGAATAGTAAACCAAGATCACCCTAACGAATCGACATATTGTGCTACTCTGTAGCTTGGCTAAGGGTTAACTTTTATTAAAAAAATCTTACTAGTATGCAATAATATTCCTCGATAGATCCACCCCTTTGCAAATGCGCAATGCTAGCCCATGAAGATCGGCTAACATGGACGTGTAATGTCTAACCATAGTGAATAGTAAACCAGATCACCCTAACGAATCGACATATTGTGCTACTCTGTAGCTAGTCTAAGGGTTAACTTTTTAATTAAAAAAATCTTAGTAGCAGCAGTAACATTCCTTGAAAATCTACCCCTTTGCAAATGCTCAATGCTAGCCCATGACGATCGGCTAACACGGACGTGCAATGTCTAGCTATAGTGAATAGTAAACCAAGATCACCCTAACGAATCGACATATTCTGCTACTCTGTAGTTTGGCTAAGGGTTAACTTTTAATTAAAAAAATCTTAGTAGCATGCAGTAATCTTCCTCGATAGATCCACCCTTTGCAAATGCCCAATGCTAGCCCATGAAGATCGGCTAAGATGGACGTGTAATGTCTAAGCATAGTGAAGAGAAAACCAAGATCACCCTAACGAATCGACATATTTTGCTACTCTGTAGCTTGGCTAAGGGTTAACTTTTTAATTAAAAAAATCTTACTAGTATGCAATAATATTCCTCGATAGATCCACCCCTTTTCAAATGCCCAATGCTAGCCCATGAAGATCGGCTAACATGGACGTGTAATGTCTAACCATAGTGAATAGTAAACCAAGATCACCCTAACGAATCGACATATTCTGCTACTCTGTAGCTTGGCTAAGGGTTAACTTTTTAATTAAAAAAATCTTACTAGTATGCAATAATATTCCTC